>NC_139344.1:319548106-319748106 GCF_055883805.1 Amblyomma maculatum | reverse complement strand
CGTTATCCAGACTAATACTATTACGATCTCTGCCTGCCAGTGTATCAGGCGTTTCGAAAACAGCGATAGAGTTATCAAATCACATGTTATGAGATTACACATCGTCTTCAGGTAGCTCGACTTGGGGGACACAGTTTTTAACTTGTTTTGAAGTTCGGCTCGTACTTCACGCCTAATAGCCCATAATGTCCACGAGGCAGCTCAAGGAACTGCCGGAAACATGTCTGTGGCAAGTTTTAGTCATTGCAGTGATATACAAGGGACTTACTTGCCCCTTTTTTATTTGACGCCGGAAGCACCATTCATTTCAAAGCAGTTCCTGGAGGGCTCTATTTCATATATGAGGATATACATTAAAGAACCGACATGTTTCTTTCTCACGCAACATCTTTTGTATACTTTTGTGTGAGAACCAAGCAAACTAAAACAGTTCATAGCTCCTAATGCCACGCGCTTCAAGAGTGAAATCTCGTACTATGCTTGCTTAAATCTACTGGCTTTGCTTGAGTTCATATTGAAATCAACAAGACGGTATAGCTGGCGTATTATTCATTAATCCAGGCAGAGTGCACTTCTGTACATTTAATAACATGCTAGCGCTCTTCAGTAGTCGTAGAAAATGACCCGTCGAAGGCAACAAAGCGATTCCTTTGGCACCAACTATCATTTTTCACACACAGTCGGCCGCTTCATTTATCGTTCACTCTACCGTGACCGAGAAGCGCGCAATGCATCGCACGCGGTTACACAGGCTGTCCGTCACCCATGACGTCATGTTTTATTCTGAGAGCCATGCTTACCTCGCCGTATGTGCTATTGAAAGTCGCGCATTGTCGAGCGCGGTTGACGCCAAGACGGCAACCAGTTCGTGAGACCCGTCTCTTCTCTCTTCCAGCCGCATCCATCACACTCACATTTAAATACGAAAGGCGCCGCCTCTCAATATTACTGGAGGGCCGCGCTGAATCTAAACGCGTTAATTATATTGAAAGCGCCCGTAAGGGAGCGTCTTGCGAGTTTCTTTACCAAGCTATATACACACGGTCCGCCTTCCGTATACTTCCCCCGTCGTCCCTGAATTTCGGGGGAGTGTATACAACACAGCAAGCGGGGAAGAAAGTGAGCGGAAAGCAGTAATACGACGGGAAAGAAAGGAACGCTGATGCGGGAAACAGCAGCAATGGGAGAGACACTAGTTGAACTTGGCAAACATTGGACAGTGATGGATGATGCGGTGCGTGCAGTGCCGCGGGCTCAGCTTAAACGAGCAAGCGGCGGAGCAGCAGCCAGGCGCTCACCTTCGCCGGTGGCGGTAGCTACGGCGTGGATCTTCCCAAACTCCCGCACCTCTGGTCCCCATGGGGAGGGTCCGCGCTCCCGAGTGTGAGCCAGGGGCTTTGGAGAGGAGGCGCTCGAAAAGTACGCTTCATTATATTTTCGTTTGCTTCCCGCTTTATACCGAAGTAAGGCGTCCGGTGAATTGCTTAGGTGGCTTATTTCCGACAGACTCTTGAGGCCTGGACAAGTTATAAGATACTAACCGGGAAAATTCACGACCCGAATAAGCTGTCCGGTCAACAGCTAGACGCAGGCAGAGGAAGGAATAAGCTATAATTTCCCAAAGCGCAGTAATTTTTAGTGGAGGGAAACGTAATAATAGAAAAAAATGTCTTTACTTGTCTTTAAATAGACGGGTACGTTTCGTCCTATACAGCATGATATAGGTTCAACGTGGAACAGATATGACTAAGGGGGGCCAGCACATACTCAAACTGCAGGGACCTAACATATGGCAAAGCTGAAAAAGAGGGAGGATAATATAACAGTTCAGCTCAGACTCTCCAGTTCAGGAGACCAAACGATTTGCTGCTGCTTGGAATGCTATCCATGCAAGGAGGGCACAAACCCATCCTACAGGAGGACTTCTTTAAAGCCAGTTTAACCCCCCCCCCCCCTCCCCCTTTGCCGTTTACAAAACCTGGCGCACGTTTAAGATGAATCGTAGAACCAGTTCGGTCAGAACATAATCATTTAGCCAGAATCGCACATATTAGCTGCAGCCGAGTCTCAAAAAAACAGGAGAGAAAAGAAAATCAGCCGAGCGTAAGTAAACAAGAGGCTTTTCAGAACTGAGTGACCGCATTTACAGCCGAACGAACTTTTAAGCGCATTTTATGGGCTTTAATGTAATGTTCAATCATGTCATAACTTCGTGAAATTAACTGCCATCAAGACCGCTACGTGCACAAAACTTGTTAGAATTCCTTTTCACCGGTTTGTTCTTCGTTTCAAAATATAGCTGCACTAACATTTCGCTCAGTGGAATACATGAAACGTCTCCCCTCGTGCGCACCGCCACTTTTACCGGTTTCGCAAACCTGGCGCTGTCTCACTGATGGCGTGGCGTTCGGAACCGGAAGATTTGGCGGGTTCACTCTCGGGGCCCCGAAGCTGGTAGCAAATTGCCAGCGCGGCAGAGGCACAAGGCAGAGGCTAGGTGCTTTCGCGCACGCCGCTCAAGGTGTTCGTTCCTTTCCCCCTAATGAATGGGCCTCGGGGAGTTCCCGGGGCCAGACGGGGCCTTAATTGTGTTACAAAGGAACGCTTTTAAGATTTCCTGTCTCAGATTCGAGAAGCGACTGCTGAAGCCGCTGAGAAGAAGGAAGGCAAGGAGAAGATAAGTAGTGAGGGCCCGAAGTTTGGATCGGGAACAAAAAAAGAAACAGCATGCCTGTACGCGCATTGAGACTAGTGAGCGTAAACTCTTCGGTGTCACGCGCCGCGGTGCCGCCTAGGTGTGTTTAAACCAAGCACTAACAATGAAACGGGGAGGGTTTTGAACAGCCAAACACCTTTCAACTGATGAACGCCCCGCCTGGGCCACTATTTTGCGAAGATTTTTTTCCATTGTTTATGTTGTCACCCTGTTGTTATTGGTCGGCTGCAACTTTGATTTTTCAGCGGTATCGCTACTAGCCTCAGCCAACAGGTGCCAGAAAGAAGGCTATCATTCACGGAGGTGAAAATTACCAGGCCGAAAAAATGTCTCTTAAGAAATATATATTTTTCTTATCATTGTTGTAGCGTTAAACCAAATAAAAGAAATGAAAATGTGCGCAATCTTCGCATTCATTTCCTTTTTTTATTTTTATTTTATTTTTTTTTTACAAGATGACCGGGCGTACTCTTCACTAAAAAAGGTTGGTTTGTTTGTGGCGTTTAACGTCCCAAAGCGACTCAGGCTATGAGAGACGCCGTAGTGGAGGACTCCAGAAATTTCGACCGCCCTGGGGTTCTTTAACGTGCACTGACATCGCACAGCACACGCGCACCTTGCTTTTCGCCTCCATCGAAAAGCGGCCGCTCTGTAGTCGAGCGCCCTAACCACTGCGCCACCCCGGCGGGGGTTTCGCGCTGACAATCCATTAAAATAATCAGATGGTCCTTGTAGCGAATCGTCAGCGTTTGATTTGCTGGGACAGTTTGTGCAAAGTTTTTCGAATGGTTTTAAAGGAACACGGAGAAACACTGCATCCTACTTTCGGCATTGATGTAATTCGTTTTCGTTGTTCGATGCTCTTTGAGCACCTTCTCTTTAACGGAGTCAGGATAAAAGTAAAATTATGGAAAAGCTTTGCAGTTCAGCAGCTTGCTTGGCCTGTACGTTCAATAGCTCAGCTTCTGTGCGAAAGCGTTTTGGCAGATATATTCATAAACTGTCTATCCTAACAGTAACGAAAAAAAATTCAGAGCACGAGTTCAGAAGGCTCGCTACCATATTGCCTGCGCACACTCTCTCCCCGGATTTTGTTGGTCCTCATTGTGTTTCGTCGCATTCTTCACGACGAAGCTCTGGACAAACCGTTTGACCATGTAAATTCAAGAAGCTTCCTGAAAAGGGACTATCTTTCTTCTCCAATTCAAGGAAGAACTCAAGAGGAAGCTGATTTGAGTAAGGCAGTTTTGCGGCATTCTTTCTTCCCGCCATGCTCCTCAACTCCACTAATGCAGTGAAGCAGATTAGACCAATACTTAGCATCTTTTTTTTTTTCTGTTCACCCTAACAACTCTCCACAGCGCGAAATCGACCTGAGAAAGCAAGGAAGGTATTGCTTCCAGTCATTTCAGCGGCCTTCTTTCAGAGCGAAGTGCTTTAAGACGGGCGGTAAAGAAGAACAGAAATCAAGACAACTTCGTAGAAAGCAAGAGATAAAACAACGAAATGTGGCGCCTATTCAAGTAACGGGAAAAGAAAAATGCCACTTGTTCCTGGTTTCGCGAACACCGTCGCGTTCCCAATCAGATATCGATCGGACTTTGACAGGTTTTCACAATTTACGGCTTCTTCGGTGACAGTCACCGCATCCACCATTACTCTCGGTGCAAAACTGCCCCTTTGCCGGTAGAATTCCCTTCTTCAACGCTAACGTGGGACATGCCCGCCCAACCTGGCAACAATAAAAGATACGCGGTTATTTTCATTTTTTGGCGCTCCCAGCTCAGATCGAAAGAAGGGGTAAAAAGTAGACGAGGATAGCTCTAGATGTTCGCGTTTCTTGTTTCCACCAACCTTCTTTCCCTCTCTGGCCTTTTTTTTTTTCTTTTTTTTTTTTTTTTACACCAGCATGTCTCCTCTGATATACTTCGCTTATTTTTTTCTTTTCTCTTTTCATTTGCGCTTGAATCCGGGCAGAAAATAAGTTACCGTCTTCCTATCTCCGCCGCTGTATACAATGACCGAAGCCAGCGCGACAAAGCGGCATTCTCTTCGAGGTGCTTTAGGAAATATGGCTTCTTACCTAAGTTCACTTCTGTGTGTTTTTATTTCTTAAACAGAATTGAAACTTTCCTCCTCGTCTTGGGTAACTCGGGCAGAAGAAGTGGAAAGTTTAGCGCAACGAGGCAGCTTACGAAATGCCGAACAAACCAGTGACAAATAGCTTTAGACAGGTCTACAAATGAAAGGTGGGATTGGTAGGGCTTGCCTACGTGGCAGAACTTTCTGGTTGTTTTCTTCTGTTTTTCGGAGACGTTGCAATATAAAAACAAGAAACCGATAGGAGCGACACCGCATGTCTTTCATGAAAGAGGCACGCTTACAAAATTTTATAAGACTGACAGGTTTCTCAAAATTAAAAGAGCCCCCCCCCCCCCCCCCCCCCCCACACACACACACACATACACATAAATCTTATAGAATCATTTTCACTGCACAGTATGGGGTTGTCCGGTAGCTGATGAGGTATTTTCATCTCAGTATACTGAGGTAAAGTGGCATGCACACATGCGCAGGCAACTCGATCTCCAAGTTGCATTTTCACCGCATTTATGCAGTCATGAAATGAACCCTGTTATTTGAGAAGTGGTAGAAGTGTGTCCCGTTAGGAGTTGTATCGATGCCTTATTCTGAAGGATGAAGTCTTCGGGAGGTTATAGAACAGAGGCAGGAGTTGCAAGCGAGAGAGACTACGCTGCTACAGTGTTACATCACTGGCTTCAGAAAAGTCAGCTTCATTCTGTGCCATGACTAGTTCCTCTGACGTCATGAGCGACGTCAATGCAGCACTCGTTTTTTCATTGTACCCACATCCCGTTTTCAATTATAGATAGATAGGAATGAGGATGAAAGACAGGGATGTTAACCAGAAAAGCCTCCAGTTGGCTACCCTACACTAGGGAAAAGGGATAAGGGGATTAAAGAGGGGAAGAGAAAAGGGACGTGAAGCACAGCCAGAGTTTGTCACACAAGCCGGTGGCTGTTAGAAAACTACAGTGTCTTGTATGCCTTAAAGGCGGTCGACTGTCGTGGCCACGGACCAAGGATCTTATCCGCCGTTAAAGGGCGAGGTTCGAGGCGGTCCAGCGCACAATGCAGCTTATGTCTTTCACTCACAAATGCAGGAAATTCACATAAGAGATGCTCGATCGTCTCTTCAAAGCCACAATTTTCACAGGCAGGGCTGCCGGCCGTTTCAATCCTAAAAGCATACTTGTTGGTGAACGCAACATCGATCCATAAACGGCACAGCAACTTTGCTTCTCGGCGAGCAATCTGATGGGGAAAGCGGAGGCGCAGTTCAGGATCCAGTGCCCCGAGGTGGTGGTTGCTAAACTCCCTCGTGTTCCACGCTGAAATTGTGATCTCCAGGGCCAAACGGCGTAGGGCACATGCGGCATCAACCCTCGATATGGGGATTTTACCTGGAACGCCATCGCTGTGGGCAGAATGGGCAGCCTCGTTCGCCTGGTGATTTCCCTTGATGCCGCAGTATCCTGGCAGCCACCATGAGACACCATCAAAGTGCACCGATTATCTGGTGTTTCATTTAACATGCAGTCTATGATCATAGGGTTTTCAGAATATATGGCAAGTGATGACATGATTTTTGGTGACCGTTTCAGAACAGCCACGTAAATCAATTAGGGGGTCATTAATGAAGTCTGAGTTTATTTGCGAATCTTTAGATCTATAATATTAGAGAGATCACATCTCAACGGTAGCGTCTGTGCAATGTCAACTAAGGTTATTTCCTCAGGCTTTAGATAAAACTATACAGTTAATCGCCAGAACAGTGCACGTTCTATTAATTAGGCTGGCGTACAAAGTGATTTTTCTCTCTTTAGAAGGCGCCCGCAAATTTAGCGCACTTCAACCTGGTATTAATTATTTCTCTAATGCCGGCTGTTCGATAATTTTTTTTTTTCAGTAAAGCTTGCTCATAAGAAAACTTACGAATTGAACACTTTCATAGGGCGTAATCTTCATCCCAGTGACTTACCTGTAGGCCACGTGTTTCGCTAAGGTTGTCTCAGTGTCAAGAGTGGTAATTCATCCGAGCAGCTCAACTTCACGTAGGCCTCTTACGAAACCGGGATTATGCACTCCATTTTCATCGCTTCTAGATTCAGCAGGGCAAAAGAGAGAGGAACTAAATAGCGCGCGAACATGTTCGCAAAGCGCTACTTTGATCCGCTTGGCCGCTGCGAAGCGTTAGCCAGTCTATAGGACATCCATCATTGCGCGAGGATCTGTGTAGCAAAGGTGCACCTCTTGCGCCACGTTATTATCTGCACTTTTTTTACCTTAATAGGGACGCGAATGATAGCACTTATGTTTCTCTGCCGCCCCGTAGGCTAAGGGATCAGGGCTCCTCAAGCTGCTCTCAGTTATAATTCCGGACCTCCTCATAAACTTATGTTGTTTCGTTTGTGGAATGAATTTGATGTGATTTGAATATAATGTTATATCAAAGGAACGTAATGCAGAAGCCTGCACTATGCCATAGATGAGCTGGCAGATACCGAAATGCCCTTCTACGCATAAGGCAATTTAAATAAGGAAGAGCAGAAAGAGAAAGAGATTGGCATAGTTAGACTAGCCGCACTAACACCGGGATTCACTTCACACGCATGCATGCACGCGCTCACAAAGCACGCGGAGAACACGCAAAGGCAAAGAAAAAAACGCTATGCTTTACACTCTTGCCACCAATCCTGTTTAACAGACGTGCGGTCAGTAAGAGGCTTTCGCCGCTCCCTCGTAGCCCGGCGCGTAAAGCCCCGTTAACCCGCGAGGAGCCTGAACGCGTTTTCACTGTTCGCGCGTCGCAGGAGCCTTGTCGCCACAGCCTGCGAATGTTACACGCGCCGGCGGGCGCAGGCACAAATTAGCTCGTTCTTCCTAATCAAACAGAGCCCCCACTGCGCGCGCCCACGCTTTTCTGCGCCCTCCCCCATCTCGGACTGACTACGAGCAGGCCGCAAGGAAAACAGCTCGGCGAGCGTAAACGCAAACGAGCGCTGGCATTAGCATGACGGCGCCGAGGCCGTTTGGTGCTTCTTCATAAACCTAATTAACCGCCCTGCCTGGAGCGTCGCGCGCTCGTGCCGCGCGCCGTGTGGGCCGACCGCGCCAGGTGGAAGACGCGGCGAGCTGCCTCGCGGGCTTCGTCGGCGCTTCGGTGGAGCTGAATGAGTGGTTGCACTGGCTGCGAGCAGCCCGTGCTTGTATAGCACGTGAAAGCCTCTGTGCAACAACCGCAGGGATGTTCTATAGCACGCGGAGGGCATGTTGGCTGGTCTCACAGGACTCTGCCAAACCGGAGGGAGGTTTCATGTGCCTGCGCATGCGTGAATTATATGCTTCATGAGGGTGGATACACCAAACGAACCCTTATTCGTGTCTATTATGGGTATATAGTGATCCGCATTTTATTCCGACCTGCTATCGTTCCTTAGTGGTAGCGGCGCTCGACTACTGAACCTAAGGACGTGGGACCGAATCCCAGTCGCAGTGACCGCTTTTCGATGGAGGTGAAGAGCAAGGCGCCCGTGTACTGTGCAATGTCAGTGCACGTTAGGGAACCCCAGGTGATCAAAATCTCTCGTCTCTTATAGCCTGAGTCACTTTGGGACGTTGAATTTAAAGACTAAACCAAACCAAACAAGCATTTTATGCAGTGCATATTATTTTCGACGAAAAACTAAAGATGTTTAATAGTGAATTCAACGTGTAAGGTGCAGTTGTAATTCATTGAAGCGCAACTAATTGTTCGGGTTGATAAGAATTAATTTCTAGGATATTACATTGTCTTACCGGTTATTTCGCGATGCATGAGTGGTGCGGAGAGATCGCTCCTATAGGTCCTCCTCTATTTACTGTCCTGTTTGGCAGGTCTAAAATTCTTGACGAACAAAATTGACCTTCAATCAGGAAAGGAAGCAGGGGTGGGGGGGAGGGGGGAGGAGTCAAATCGTTCAATACAAATTCTCTTTAAAAACCCGTGAAAGCTAAGCCGGCGGCGCTGTAAGTACAGGCGGATTGTGCGGCAGGGCAAACGTTTTTGCATGAATAAGTACAATAAAAAGACTACTGAAATGAAATCAAATGACCAACTTTCGAAGTTTTAAGTTAATGTGAAAGTAATTAGAATTCCCAATTCAAGGCCTTCAGGATGGAATATCTATAAAATTTCTATATCGAAGTTGTGGACTGAAACCGGAACACAAAAAATATGCTTCTGGTAGCACGCTAAGTAGGCTTCGTCGCAACGCGCATTGCTAAAATAAGAAAGCCGCGCATAGTATCATTCCAGGAATCACGTAAACGCCGTATACGTCTTAAAGGACGTAAACTGCGCCTTAATCTCATCCAAGCGGCGCCATGTTATCAATGTGTAGTGTGAAAAAGACAAATTGAACAGCTTCGCAAACTATTTTCACCATTCGATGCACCGAACTACAGTAGTGGTTCTAAAAGTTAAAAATTTTGCTCACATCTGAGTTTGATCTCCTTCAAATTCTTTGGGCATTCATGTCTCTCAAACTAAAGGTAAGAAATCTGAATGTACCATAATAATTTATTTAATTAACTTTTTGCCGTACACTCTCACATAAATACTATCCCATCACTGTACAATGAACTTGTACACACACTGCACTGAACTATATCTTGCACTGCTCTGAAAAGACGAATCTGCATTGAATAACCTGAAGCGTCCTGTATTCAGGCACTTCCATCAGCTAGAAACGCTGGCAGAAGGGGTGCAAGGAAAGATAAGAACTAATTCATCACACATTCCACTATAAATGATGAATTATGAAACTTGCTATTCTTTCTAACTACATGAACATTTAAAGAGAGTTTGGTGCCACACATTGGCACTGGCTACCGTGTTCTTAGCAACTATACGAAATTGGAGACTTAATACAGAAGAAAGCATAGCACAGTAACGCCTGATCGAATTGGCAAAAAAAAAAAAAAAAAAAACACTCTAATGTTCACTGTGTGGTAGTAATAAAAGTAATTTGACAGCATTACGGATTTTTAAAATTTCAGCAATGCGTATTTCGCAGCGACCGCTTTAAATGGCTGCGCGTCATGAATCAATGCTTCTTCTCGAGAGGTGTAATCAGAGAAGAAAAACAGTGCTAAAATGGCGAGAATTGGGCCTAGTTGGTTATTCATATTGGTTTCACCGCGCTAACACATTGAACGACAGAAAAGTTCGCGCTCCGTGTTGTTTGTCTTTTCTGTCGTTCAATGTGTTAGCGCGGTGAAACCAATAAGAAAAATAGATAAATGTACATTAGGAGGGACACAAAAGTGGTATTAATGATTCGGCTGAAACGTGCAGTAAACTCACTTGCCTGAAGCGCTCGTGGGTCCCGGCTCGACATTCGTGGCTTTCATTTCGAACCATTTTTTCAAGCCTCCTCTTCCCTCCTCTCTTCGGAGCTCCGCTCGAAATCACATGGGCATGCCCTGTTCTAGGTTACCCGCGTGCCCTGATTCGGAACGTTATAAACGTTCCGAGTTCGCGGACAAAATACATGGAGCAACGCGGACAAGGCATACATTATGCCAGGGATAGCGCCACAAAGAAATTCTATTGAGCGAGGAGAACAAAAAGACGATAAAAGCGTAAATAAGAGCTGCTTTTCGAGAGGTCGAGAAGCACCAGTACAGCGGCAAACAATTAGAAAACAAAGGAAACCGTGCTTTAAGTGTGGAAGCGGTTCACAGCTGCGCAGCTCTCCCGGGTGCAGTTATAATGGTCGGTCAGCTAGTGAGGAAGGGAGGAGGAGGGGGGGAACGTGAGGAGTGTACGGGTGTTTTGTGGCAAGTAAATAGACACGGCAGCTCAAGGTAGCAGCACGAGAGAGAACGGTGAACGAGTCCGTGTGCCCAGCGGCATCCGCCGCTATGCGTCCTACAGATTTACGACTTCCGACGGTCCGCTCGCGAGCATGCCGCGACATACGCTCGCGAAAAGAATGGCGCAAAAGCGACGGTGGTGAGACTCTCTTTCTCTCTCCCTGTACAAAGATGGGAGACGCGAGATGGAGGAAAATATGATATGAATAGGGCACCCGTAGCGAGGACTGAACGGAGTGAACGATATAGTTGGAATAGAGAGAGACGGCCGCTGTCTACCGCAGCTTGCTCGACTGCAGAGCAAGAGCTGCTCTTTGTGTTCTATATGGAATGTCACTGAGATGGGTGGCGCACCGCAGGCAGGAAGCCGCATGGAGGGGAGAGGAGGTCGGTTATGGGCACTGGCGGGCAATACTAACTGTCGCGGGCGCGCGGAATCCGAGTTATGAACGGCTGTTTTCTGCCCACCCGTCTCTCACTGGCCTTTCGGTGCAGCCGACTAGGATTTCATTCTGTTTACGTGTGCGTCTGGCTGCGTGGGTCGCCTGCTTCCCGACTGCAGGAACGCGCTATAGCACCTTCGCTAAATTGAGTGTCGCTACTAATGAAGAAGAATGCGTCACAAAGCGAAGCGCCGCTTACGACGCTTCGCTCTTTTGTAGTTTCGCACGCTTCAACTCGCTCGTGCTCTGACGAAAGTGACTTGTATGACCACGTTGTTTATGAGAATGGCCGTGGCAACGTCTGAATGTCGATTGCGTTCGCTCTTCACTGCGCTGTAGCTGTTGCTCTTTGTTCGTTTAAATAAATCTCCGGCCAACGCTAAGATATCGTAAATTATATATATGGCAATTTTACTTATGCGCTCACCTCCACACAGAGAGATATAAAATGTGCTCCAGCGTTACGTTATTTATTTTTTTTTAGAATGTTAGCTTGAATATCGAATATGGAGCAGAATATCCTTTCCTAAACTTTCAGGCGTTGCAACATTCCCGGCAAATGAATTTATTCATTATGCATGTACTATCTTTATTTATATGAGCAGTTTTATGCACTGCCGCATTGAAGGTTTATTACACTGAAGGTGTTAAACTTTCAAGGTAACGCGCTGCGAGGACGCTGTAAAAATGCAAAGTGTCGGAACCACGGTAGTTCACACTTTTTCTAAATTAAATGCTTTTCATGCTTATTTCCGGGATATTTGGAAGCCCGTACATACGACGCACATTGCGAAGCTTAGAAAGGTACCACCAAATTAAAATATGTCAATTCAGACAGCATGGGCCAGCTTTTATAAGTCAGGATGCAACTTTCCGTTAGACCGCTATTTTCGCTGCAGTAGGACAGCCGTAGGAAATGTAAATAATCACGCTTATTTTTTGTAGACATCCATTTCTTAGCTGCCAGTGGTGAGGACCATGAACAGTGCGTAACATTTTAAACTTGTAATTGTGAGAAAACTACAAAGTGAGAAGAAATCCTGTGGGAACGTGGCGATTATCGTCTTCCCCACCTAAAAATATAGCCGATACCATGTACAGACCGTTCGGAATTCCTGCGTTGGTTCTGAATCTTTAGCCCCTTGAAGCACTTGGTGGAAGCTGGGCGAACTAGAAGCATTTCTCTAGATTTCCCAGTCTTGATTCACAGCAAAATCATTTTCACAAAAATTTCCGCTGGCTACGCTTTCTGATGGTTGGTTAAATGACACCCAAGTTTAATTCACGCCTGTAGTGGACAAGAATTCAAATTGCGATGGCATTACGAGAAATAATTAGACGATGATGGGAACACGATCGAGTGCTAACCACGGCCCACGCAAGGTACGAGCTTTGGTTTCCTTCGCCGACTAAACAAGCAACAGTCTGCTTCCAAACAAGGCGTCCGTTCGCAAACAAGGCTACAGCGCCCGCAGCGCAATTACCGTCACAAAGGCTGGTGTTGTTTTATTTCGCCTTCCGGTGGTAGCGCAAGCCTCATATATGCGAGCGGAGGGGTAGCCAGTTAATTAGGCCAACGTTAAAAATAACTACCAGCTAGAGTTGGAAACGGGCGTCTGACCTGAAAGAGAAAGCTGTTTTCTAGAGCAAGCATATATATCTGAGGAGGGAAGTTTCCAGCGAGGTTAATTTTCACTTCAGCAGGAGCACGCATACAATGCGCAGTGAGAGCAGGGTCTGGGCTTTTCCACCCCACTGTGAAGAGTAAGCGTCGTTCGCTTCACAGTGCTGCGTCTGAAACATTTTTGATGCAGAAAAAACGTATGTGCTTACGTATGTCTTGCCAGCTCGCTGGAACTATGCCAAACAGGCCAGAATTTTCTAAAATATGAGGCAAGCAGTTCGTCAAAATTTACCTTTCTTTTTTCTTCCATGATCGCACAAACATAAAAAGCACTCCTAAAGTTTCACACTGAACACGACTCCCTACAAAGTACCTGCAAAGCGTTTAGGCCTTGCAGATGTTATGCATGCTGAGCACGAACTTTCTTTACCGATGTAGTGTTCCTTGGTCGAGCGCTGTGCTGAACACAAGATAAAAAATTACAAGAGTTCAACGCTGGTGAAAAAAATATTGAGCCAAAGCATTAGCTGCGGGTGAACGAGCGTTCTTCTTCTTTTCTTTTTTTTCTTCCTCATCCCCCATATAAAGCCCCGCTTTAACCAAGCCTATAGGGGTAACGTTAAGGCCAGGGTCCTAGCAGGCTGATTCTGACATAACCGTCCCATGTGAAACGCGAGACCCAAGTTGGCAGCTCCTGCCAGCCTGTGTGTCACGTAGGGTTTGACGTCACATCGTCACGTGGGTAAGACGTGCCTGCCGGCCGCGCTACGCTGAAGGCTCGAAACCTAGAGTAGTTTTGCTTTCCCAATAAAAGTGAGAAGCTACGGACGAGAACGCGGCACTTGTACGTTTTTTCTTTGTGTCCTAGTCTCCGTGTAGTGTATTTTATCGACCTGCCTCTCCATGTTTGCACCTTTCTGTGCTGTTGAGAGAAGGTCACCCACATAATGCTGAGAACGGAGACCTGATAGGAAATAGCTGCGCACCGACTGTCATATCATGGTGGCAAAACAGTGTTTATTATCAGTGACCGCGGTAAGGCACATTCTGATTGCATCAGTATGAATCATGTCTGTGTTGCTCTATTCAGCAAGAAGCACCGGAAGAATCATACTCTTATTTTTGTGTGGGTGGTAGTCCATATTAGGGAAACCATCGTTTGAAATCAATCCAGGGACTATCTTGTTCAGATTAGTCTTCTCCGCACTATGAGTCTTTATGTCAAAAAGCATGCTTTACAGGAGGCAGAAAAAAACTGGCATGGTCGCACGGCTACAGCATCTTAGAGAAGCTTCGGCCATACTTTTGCACGCCACGAAGGAAAATATTTTTAGGGCGAAAATACTGATTCGGAGGTTCGAAACCTAGAAATAGTGTCTAATGCTTGTATGTTCGATAAACTATAGCCTGATCAGGTATCAAAATCGTGACGCAACGGTCCTTTCCGTAGCGTTCAGGTTAGTGTCGTAGCATTTAATTCGCTTCCCATGTAGCATCGATCTGCTAGACAAGTTGCTGGTTGGTTTGAAGTAGGGATTCAAACCGATGGCATATGCGCTCCAATTCATCATCATCAGCAGCAGCAGCAGCCTGACTATACCCACTGCAGGGCGGAGGCTTCTCCCATATTTCTCTAATTAACCCGGTTCTGTGCTAGCTGCAGCCACTTGACCCCTGCGAACTTCTTAACCTCATCCACTCACCTAACTTTCCGCCGCCCCCGGCTACGCTTTACTTCCCTGGGAATCCAGTTTGTTACCCTAAGCGATCATCGGTTATCCTCTCTTCGCACTACGTGTCCCGCCCATGCTCATTTCTTCTTGATTTCCACTAGAATGTCAGTAACGGGTTATTTCTCTGACCCAATCTGCATGCTTCTTATCTCTTAATGTTACCCCTACCATTTTTCGTTCCATAGCCCTCTGGGTTGTCCTAAACCTAAGTAGAACCCTCTTGGTTAGCCTCCACGTTTCAGCCCCATAGGTGAGTACAGGTAAGATGCAACTGCTGTATACTTTCCTCTTGAGCGATACCGAACCTCTCATGATTAGCGCTCCAATCGTATGCTGTTAATTGTAAGTGAAAGTATCCACCGATAAGTGAGAAAGATACTGCGCCTTTTTTCCACCAAACCAACCAAATAAAAGACGTTTAACACTGCCAAATAGCATGCTAGTCTCTCAATCCTATACCGCCTAGTGAAACAATATCAGACAGTCCATTCTCTCGTGGTAATCAGTTTAAGAGGGGTTCAATTTCGGCAAATGTTTTGTGAGCACAACCATTAACGAGGAAAGCCTACAAACTATACCTGCAGATGAAAGACATTTCACCAACTAGCCCAGATCAAGATCGGCGTCGACCGTAAAAAGTTCGCTGTTACGATTATGTTCACTTATTTTACTGGTTCTTACGTTCTCTGGTTTCAGACGGTTAACAGCCTACGCTTGGTGTTGGAGGTTCCGTAGAAACTGTACTTTTGTACAAGTGCAGTGTTATTATTTCTCTCTAGAGGCGGAATTCATAATTTCCATTTATTACTTGGTTTACCTGTATGTACTTCAATATCATGCGTAGTTGTGCGAGTGCAATCGTCTATATATAAAATTGGGACAGCATCTTACTGTTTTACCTGTAGTGGGTTGATAAAAGGCTACCATTATAGAAACGGAAACTCATTTAAGGCCTAGTCTACTTCGTGGCTCGATGTCGAGAGTGGCAGGCCGCGCTGCCGACAAGGTACGGCATAGTTGCCTGAAAACAATGCACGAAGGCCTTAAAAATACTCTGGCTTGTTTTCAGTTTGGTGGTGCCAGTCGTAAAAATTATTTCATTGTTTTTGCGAGTTGCTAGTGCAATCTGGCTCGTGCGAAATAAACTTGAATAGAAAAAAAAAAGAAGGGTGCAGCAGGTGCGAAAAAAAAATAATAAACGATGTGGAGGCCTAGTTATATATGGCCTAGTTTTCTAAGTCTTAGTGATCTCATGTAGCCAAAAAAAATTATAAAAGGCAATACGGAAGCAGGTGGCAAAAAGCCTCTACCCCCCCCCCCCCTCCCTTTTCTTTCTTTTTCTTTTTTTGGTGGCGATAAGCCGCAAATGTTATCAAAAACAAAAGAGAAAGAAAGCAGCCGGGCAAATGAAAATAGCCCTTTCTACCACATTATGAAGAATCGCCCTTGCAATTGCTACAAGTGGGCTTCTGGGATATCTGCCACGTGCTCCCTGCTTACAGCCAAAATCAGCATGTTTTCTGTTCGACCGGCTGCCGTTAGTTCCGGATTTATCGCTCCTAAGGGTGATCAATTTTGTTGGCCTTTCGACTATAGTCCACCTTTCACAAGAAGTTTCGCCTTTCATTTTCACGAGGGCGCTTATGGTAACTTTATAGAGTGTGCTTTACAATAGAAAGAAGGAAGATTCAGTCGTCGGTAATATCATGGGAGCCGGAGATGTAAGAATAATGGATGACGTAGGCGAGGTTGTTGTGTCCTACAAATCAACAGCCTCACGCTGGTGAATGGAGAAATCATGTATCAAGTTCTGTTCAGAGGTCTAGAGGGAGTCGCCTGCTCTACTTTTAGCTATCAAGCTTTGTTATACTTATTGTTTTTGTTTCTTTAGGCACAGAGAAAAATACACCATGTTATGAAACTTAAATATCATAAAACCTTTATCTGCAAAAATGTACTATACAGACCACAAGCATATTCTATCTCATTTTATGGAGAGTCAATCATAACTTGCCCATTTTTATACCGTGATGACTGAATGCCTTGGTTAACTTCGGCTTTTGTTGTGTTCTATACTCCGGCTTTAACCAGCATTAGCAACTGATGCAACAGGTACGTTATGCGGCTCATGTTTTGACTTTATTGGTTTATCATAATGACTCCGGAAGTAAGATTTGTACGCTGTGAAAAATCACTACTTTCCCTTCCTTCTTTTTACACTACCATTGATGAAATATCGGCGAATACTTGGGAAGCAATGAAGAATATTTTTCCTGTTTGCGAAGATAAGAAAGAACCTAATTGTTGTTTATTTGCTTAGAAAACTAAACTTCTCGCACATTTACGCATTTCTTATATATGTCCTATAATGTACATGATATTGTTAATTCCTTTCCTTAACACTGTTTGCAACTTCGTAACTTGAAAAATGTTCATGTCATTATTCTCTGTTTGCTTATCTACTGATTTCAAGTGATTTCTGCTGAATACATTTGTTGCTACCCTATTGTTTAATAAAGCGACTGGCTCTAAAAATACGACAGTTGCATGCTTTATCCGCAGATCTAGAACAACTTTCCTTTTCCTGCGCAGATTCCAAACAAGCAGTATAGCCTTTTTTTTATTTTTTGTAGCCGTGCATGGGGGAAGTGAAGATAAGTAATTGATTCCTTGTGCCTTTCTTAAACTGTTGAGGGAAAGTTTCGGTTGGTTCTATTGTAGTCTTCGGCTTGTTTTCCCTGAAAAGTTCTTTTTTTTTTCTTTTTTCTTTTTTTCATGCAACAGGACTGGGCGACTCCAGCGGCAGCGGGTTGCAAAGGAGCGCTTCGGATCACGGTGGGCACCCACGCAGTCAGAGGGACGTTCAACCGGCCAGGTCAACCACGCTGAACGACAGGCTGCGCAAGATGCTTATCGAGGTGAAAACCTTCGTGCAATTAATTTACTTGCTTTGAAAAAAAAAAAAAAAAAGGAGTGATGAATTGGTGGTGCACGGGATGGTGTGCTCTGACAGTCTGGTCTGCTTCTGAGTTGGTTACCCGTGCTACCTGTGCTGTGCAGTTATGTGATATTATGGAAACATGCTTTAATATAGAATGCTTAGCCCCTATTTTCATTCATTCATTCATTTCGGTGAACATACAAATTGGTATAGCAGAATCTATCAGTAAACTGCATAACATTCCTTGCGTTATTTTCCCTTGACAACTATGTCAGATAAGAAGAGATTGCGTAAGAGCGGAAAGGAATATCTTATGAAGTCCTGCAGCCGGTACCTGGATTAACAAATTCCATTGATTCAGATACGGCTGCATGCCAAGTAATTGAAGAGGTAAACAAACAAGAAATAAAAGAGAGTCTTGCGTCTCCTGCGCATATCTGAGAAGAATTATACGCTCGTACTCCTCACTGCTGTCTCTTGAACAAAGCGACTGCGTAGCCGGTTCTATATTTCATGCGAACGTTGGAGAGGACCCGCTCTCCGTCGCGGCTGAACAAACTGATGGGGGCTTGCGGTCCATATTCTTTCGGGAAGGCTTCCTTCGTTAAATTGTTATTTTCCAATTTTTGCCGGCATCCACGTACCGTGCACGAGCGACTTCGCTCATTTATTCGCGTATTTTTCTCACAAAAACTAAACAAACGTGAGAGCTCTCTTTGCTTCGCAATCTCCGACAAACATCGCGGCGGGCCCTGTTTTATTTCTGCAGCGAAAACCACTTCTTGGGTATTAAATGCACGTTCACGCAAAGAAACAAGGCCTCGGAACCCTATATCTCGCTTCTCTTCCTGTCTTGTGCACAGCTAGCTCATCTCGAAATCCGAGCGCGGAGCGTTCTTGGTACTTCTTTTTACGCAGACGCCACCCCGAAAAACGCTTGCCCGGCGCATCCGGCGCGGCAGCCGTAGTACCTTTATGCGGCGGCGCACGCACACACGCCAGCAGGCGAATAGAAATCAGCTCCTTGTGTGCCGATAGGAGCTCCAGCGTCCGCGTGAACAGCGGCCGAAGCGGCCTACACAGCGATACCAAGCCCGCCACGCCATTCCCAGCGCCGTATTTGGTCCGAAACAAGGAGGGGTTCTGGCCACGAATCGCTGATCCACTGCCTATCGGGCGGTGAGGAAGGTGGTTCGTACAAGACAGCGAACGCATGGAAGGCTGACGGGCACGCACGCACGCTTACGCTCAGCAACGCGGGGAGTAGACGTCGAAATAAAAGGGGCAAAAATTATTCCAGGCCGACAAAGAGAGGGCGAGATCGGCCGTGCAGGCGTGCGCTGCCTATCGGTGCCTCTTCTATACGACTCAGCAGAGCGCACGATCCTCTCGCAAGAGCTCACTCACGGCATGCAGGAGCAGAGGCGGGGGCCCCGGTCCAGACTGCTTCACACAGCGATGCCTGAGTCACGCTACACGCACGCACGGCACGTCCTCGCATTTGTTTTTCTTTATTTGTGATCGGTCCAGGGGGGGGGGGGGGGGGATGGGAGGGGGGGGGGGGGGAGGGCTGCGCTGGAAAATGCGTTACGCTGCACCGTCTGCTTTTTCGCTCCCGATCGCTATCAGTCTCTGATTTTAAGTTATTTTGTTTCTAACATACGACGCACGTCGATTTTGAGTGGTTTGGAGTCACTGTTCGGTGCAGAGGGCGAGTTTCTAATAAGAATAGCCGCCATTTTTTTTTTTTTTCAGTCGTTGTTGACTGGTGCAGTTCGACTAGGACAATGAATACCAAGTGTACCAACTTCATTCATTGCGTAATCGTGTCTTATTTCTCAGCCTCCAACTTTGCAGCGTTGCATGCGGTGTCGGTATGACCCTCAAGTTTACTTCATTCTCTTTCACCATGCGTCATGCCTACGAAAGTATTGCGGTCCAGCCATACGGAGACAGGAAAGAAACCGAAATTGCAAAAATATGCCTCGGTTTCTCTTCGCCTATGTCTGTTTCAAGCCCTATGGCCATGTATATAAATATCCTCCCAATTATTTATCTAATTCTGTTTGCCACGCAAGCCCACGATCTGATTATACCACGAACCTGATAAACAGGGACGGTCTTTGCGCGCCAATTTTAATAGCTATTGGCTGAAACTGCTGCCTCTAATACACCCTTCAGAGAGAAGAGAGCGCGGTGTAGTAACTAATTCATCCATCTGCCGCACGCGCTGACTGACAGCAACAACACTGCCGCCTAACAAGGCCCGAGACAATCGAGGCGTGAAGAAGAGTCGAGACGGGAAGCCTGCTGGGGGCGCCGCGGGGGTTATCGAGTAAAGCGTGCCCATCAATTGTTGACCGTGCTTTCCTCATTTCGGGGACTCCGGGACACGAGGAGGCCGACAAGCGGAGGCCGCGAGCGGGATGCGAGCAGACGTGGCTTAGAGAAAAAGGCGGCTGACGGATGCCTTCGCCGCGGGAAGCCCGGTCACGTAGCCGGAACAGAGGGGAAGTGGAAGGAGGGGGGGAGGGGGAGGAAGTAGGCAGAGATAAGGGTAGGAAGAACGCGAGCCAGGATGGAAGTGTATCCCTCTCAGAGCCAGAGCGATAGGGCCGAAGGAGCTGCGCTTTGATATTCTTGCCGCAAGCCCGCATGTTTCCACTCTCCTCTGTTTAGTTTATCTTTGCCCCCATCTGCTTTCTTCTTTTTTGCCTTGACGCCGTGAGACAAAGCTTTTCCCCGTGGAGAGGCCGGGGACTCAACGTCTCCTTTCCAGCCTCCCTCTACTTGCCTTTATCCCTATTCGAGTTGGCCATTCTCAGCCCATACCAGAGTGTGCATTTACGCATTCGTGACCGCGTGTGCGCAGGCCACTATGAATAGGTTGCGAATAACAAAAAAGAAAGCAATGGCGGAAATGGAACGAAGAGCGGCTCTGGCCGAATAGCGTTAGAGGCAGGATTCGTGGCATGCAGAAAAGCGCTCATTTTTTGCCTTTTTGCCGCAGAGTTCCAGCGCTTTAAAGAGCGTTATTACCTCACTAACGGAGACATGCGCAAAGAAATATAGCACGCTTTATGGGAATAATTAGTTTTGTATGACTGCAATTTCGTTGTTTCAGTCCCTCTTGTAGGTTTCGAATAATGATGAAGCCGCTGTGTAAGAACTTCAGTGCACGTAGACAGCATGTCAGTGAATAAAAAGGTGTTGAAACTGATCACAAATCCTCTGTTGCGGTCATTTTGAACGTCCGCAAAATGCATTTATACATGATTATTCAATATTTAATTAAATACCTAGCTGCTTCGCATAAGTTTCTGTATTTCATTTTCGTTTCTTTCTTCCTTTTTTTTTTTTTTGATAATGACGTAAATGTATGCTGTTTGTTTTCGAGGTGTGAAACCGAAGATCCTGATTGGAGCATTTGTTTGAAAGCTCTTCAAGCGCGAAGTATTTTGTGAACCGACGACAAAAACAAAACATGCAAACATTTCGCCACATATGGGACGCTTCCCATAAACTGCTCATTTATCTTGTAACAAAAAAGGCTCAACCATGTCGACGAGCACCGTCACTCGTAGTTTTTAAATGATAATTTGTAAAATTTTCGAGAAGCTATTACGCAAGGAGTGGTAGCATATGAAAGAAAACAAAAAGTTGGAGTGGGAGTCTAATGTGGTAGACAGGTATTTGGCTGATGAGATGCAACTGTCCGAATATTGTTCCAAAAAGGTTCTCAATGCATCGTTTCGCAAAATAATCCCCACGGGGTGGTTAGCGTGAGCTTGTGAACTCAATTGTAAAGCTTACGTGACGTTTGTATTTGCTATATGGTTTAAGAACACTGACAGCACATCTAATTACCAAGCCGGATTAGCAGCCTTTGAAGTTTTGATGCCTGATGTTCCCACTTAAAAGAATTTCGCATGCCTTCAAGCCCATTTCCTTTCAAGACGTTTCTCTCGAGCATTCCTGACTTGCTTTAAAGGCTGCGGCGAATTGCATTTTGGCGCGGCGTTTTATCTGCCTAATTCACTTGTTCATACTCGCTGCCATCTGTGAGTGGGGAATCTTCCTTGAAAGCGGCACATCCTTCCGAAAGGCTTTGTAACTCAGTTTGCAGATATGCACAGGCTTCGCAATGTGAATCGCAGTGAAGGCAAATTCCCTTACTTCTCGAGAGTTGTGAAGCCAGTGCATTTGAGGTTTAAATCACCCTTACGTGGAAACAGCCACACTGTCCCCGTGCTCATTTTGGCTCGTTCGAGTACTGTCTCTCCTGAACGTCCTCAGGTTCTTCTTGCCTCGTAATTAAAGAGTATTAACTATCCTATTTGATGACCTAATTGATTAACGACGTAGACAGAAAAAGCAGATAGGTAGGCCTAAAATCAATATACTGGAGCCTAAGACAGTGTTAAACAGCCTAGGAAAGGAACAACAGTTTACAATAGGTAGCGAATCCCTGGAAGTGGTAGGCGAATATGTCTACTAAGGACAGGTAATAACTACAGATCTGGACCATAAACGATAAATAACTAGGAGAATAAGATTGGGATGGAGCGCAATCGGCCAGTACTAGCCTACTATGACCAGTATCGCTCAAGCGGAAGGGATATAACAATTGCGCCTTACTTGTATTCACCTTCAGGGCCGAAACGTGGAGGCTAACGAAAAGGGCTCTACTTAAGTTGAGGACAACACAGATATGGAAGGCGAAATGATAGATGTAAGTTAATAGGTAGGAAGCGTGCAGAGTGGGTCACAGAAATAACTCAATTTACTGAAATTCTAGTGGAAATTAAGGAGAAGAAATGGGCATGGGCAGGACATGAAGTGAGAAGAAAGGATAACAGATGATTCCTTAGGGTAACAAATTGGATTGGAAAGGAAAGTGCAAAAGGAAGCTTTAAAAGGTTAGCTGGGCGGATGAGGTTAAGAAGTTCGCAGGGGCCAATTGGATGTAGATATCACAGGACCGTGTTAATTGGAGGAATATGGCAGAGGCCTTCGCTCTGAAGTGGGTGTATAGTCTGGCTTTTTATGATGATGATTATGATGACGAGGTATCCTTCATGCCTACTCACAGTTTTAGGGCACTCTTGCTAGGCTTCTAGCTCAAGGCCACCTTTAAAAAGTCAAATACCTGGCATAGTAGCTGGCGCGTTTCGTCACTTGTTAGGATTAAAACTTGCCTTTAATCCTGTCTGCGGTGAAAACATTTCAGTAGAAACTAAATGTAGGCCCACACACAAGATTAAGCAAGAATATGGCATTCGTTAAGGAAGTTATCTGGTCGGAAAAATTCGGAGCCTGCTCCTGTGGCTTGCCTTATGCCTATATTGTTGTCTAACGAGTAGAAATGAATGAATTGGTCAATCGGACAAAATAAATCAATCTGTCACCTGATTCATTAGGTACAGGGTATTTATTTATTTATTTATTTATTTATTTATTTATTTATTTATTTATTTATTTATTTATTTATTTATTTATTTATTTATTTATTTATTTATTTATTTATTTATTTATTTATTTATTTATTTATTTATTTATTTATTTTCAGAAAAAGGTAGAAAAACGTTCACGAAGAATCGCAAGAACAGGCTTCCTTAGCCTTTCTATCGCAGACAGTGCTTGCGGATGGCCATATTCTACTATATCCACTTTTATATTCAGCGCCATATTGTTTTCGATTTTTAATCATATTGTATCGCGTTTGCACCTAAAGTTGCAGCTCTTTCGAATCCCATATTGGGGAAAACGACGCAAAGCTTTAGTTACTACTGAAAACATCTTTTCTGGCATGCAGAGAAGCCCATCAGCATGAAAGCAGAAACCTCTCGGAAGGAGAGGCTACGTCGTGTATTCCTCTTATTTTCTTGTCTGATTGTTACTGCTGACGCCAATGGGACGATGGTGGTTGCATTTACGCCTCCAGTGTCAGAAAAGAGTAGCAGTCCTCGTGCATTAGTATTTCGACCAGGATAAAAATGATTCACCAGCGGAATTCCTAGGCAATCTACCTACTGTTGCTCAGAAGACATGAAGGACAGTATTTACCAACGTTTCAGAGGAAAACGCCGCAGGGTTTATACAGCACGTGGACCTGAGGACACGGAGCGTCTCAGGAAGACGTCTTGCAAGCACGTTGGAAGGTATCCTATGTGTCTGTCACGGTCACAAAAAAGTTGAATTACCTAAAGAGGCGAAATCTTAAGGCAATCTCTAACGAATCGTTCCTCGCCAAGGTGAGGGGGACAGCATTGTCACCACAAGAAATATACTTTGTCTTGATGTTTCCAATCTGGAAATCTTTGGCAACGTGGAACGTAGGTAACCTGTCGGCAAAATTCAGGTGCGCCCATTTTTCCTAGATGAAAGTAGCAAGGCGAGTGTTGTTTCTGACGACGACGGGTACAATAAAAACCAAGGTTTACCGAAGCTGCTACCATCTAACGTGTGTATTGTTGACGTTAAAGACCTTGGACGTTCGACAAGTCTGAATTTCTAGCTTTAAATGTGATGTTTGCCGCCGAATGTCAAGGTAGGCTTTATGAGACACCTGTCTTCCCACATCGGACCCGGCATTTGAAATACCGCAGCGGGGAGAAGCTTTCCCGTGCCAGTGCTGCACCCGTGATGGAACTGTGTGCGCAGTGAGGGCATCAAATGGCTGTAATTGCAATGAAACGCATGTGATCGCCTCGAGGGAGGCTTCCGAAGCGAAGATGTGAGATCAAAATACCAAAAATGATGAGGAATCACTCCACGCAACAGGAGGTGGCTCAGGCGGTCCCTAGCCGCAGAAGGATGTCTCTCAAGCAGCACCAATTTGCCTCTGTAAGAGTTCGAGCGACATGAGCAAAGGCGCAGCGGGCTCAATACTGAGGCATGCAGAAATCGCCCGCGCCTCTTCCAGAGAAGCATCCGGGTGCAGTCTGTGGTGTGGTGACATAGTGCTTCCACTTCCGCTGGATACTTCCGCTGGCAAGAGGTACACTTGCTGAACACCGAGTACAGAACCTGTCGATTGAACCTTCCCTAGAGCAGCGCATGGTACTCAACAAATTGGATCTAGTCATGTTGCCTCCTCTACCGCCGCCTTCTCCTCGTACTAACCAGCCTCGACCAGGAGAGTTAACAGCAAACGAGCAAATCGTAATGGTAGTTAAATAGCTGTTTTCTGACCTGCCCGGGGCTCTTCGTGGAGCAGATACGCCGGCTGCCAGGAAGACATTGTAATATTAACCGCGGTTGACCCATTTTTATTAGTCTACGTATCGGCCACATATTATGACTTCGCTTCCCTTGTTGCGAGTGCAGCCTCTGTATGTGTCCAGTTCACTGTATCCTCACTCATCTTTATCTTCTCCCCCTTTCTGTTCCTTCTCACTTCTCCGTCAATGTATCGAGTAGTAAGTTCTTATTAAGACCAACCTGTCCATACTTTCTCATACATTAAATGAGTCCCTTTTTGCATCCGTACATAAGCGTTACTCAATCAATACTGAATGGTTTGGATGTGCAAGGTGAACAGATCGAATACACCGGCATGCAAACTCCTAAAAAGAAAAATACGAGGCATGTTCCTGGCGCCAGCGTTTTGGAAGGTGTCTTTACAGAGCTACGAGACCACGAAGAATTCAGTTCAGATTAACAAGAAAGGTTTAGGTACAGAAGCACAATGCAAAGACAACCGAGGGTGAAAGAAATGGCATAGGCCGCATAAAAGCGGCATAGGAACCGACACAGAGCGTGATCCCGAACGAGGAGAGGCCTGCCGATCGATGTCTCTTAACAGCTGAGGAGGCGCATGTGAAGAGAGATACCCGGGGAGGATGCGGGGGGAAGGTATGCGTCGTCTTTAACGCCAGAACCACCAAGGCGACCAGCGTGCTGGCTCTTGCCGATGGGATTAGGCAGCGCCGACGAGGGCCGGTTGGTCTTGGCACGCCATCGAAGGAGCTCCTCCTTAGCCCTAAACACTTGACGGCCCGTGCTGTAGTGCTCTCCGCTTGCTTCTCGCCGACCTGACGCCGAAGGAAAGGGCACGGGTTCGCGCCCTGACTCGGTTCTTGGCGCATCGCTCGTGGCGTTCGCCTGCAAAGCTCCCTCGTCTCCTCTTTTTTCTTCTCTCTCAATCACGTCGCTTCCTCTCTCACAGCGAACGTTTTGTCAGCGTGATAGAGAGTGAGCTTGGATTCCGCATGACAGATTCTCTGCCTGTCCTTTTTGTCCCACAAAGGAGCGAGAAATATCTGGGCGACGCTTTTCACCCTGATTTTGTTTGTTTGGGCCATCCATCGTATGTCTCACATGGGCTTCCGTGGTCACGCGTGTTGCAATTTGGTTTTATTGGCGACACATTGTTGCGAAGTTCAGGGAGCACCGTGTAGGCTGTCAGATAACAAAAAAAAGCAACGAAGACTTCTCAATACAGCTAGGCATTGAGAAGTTTTGAACACAGTGTAAACGTGCTAATTGGGAAAAGGCTTCATTTTTTAAGAATATCGAGGAAATGTATTAGAAACGAATGAAGCAAATTGAGCAGCAAGCGTATGACAGCTCAAATTGTCGGCAAACGCATACGCATATCAGAAAACAAAACTATAGGAAGGTGCTCAATTGCCTGTCGAGCAGCTTCAGCTTTGAAGGCCTTTGATTCCAATACCAAGTATGAGAGGGTGAGAAGTCTGGAGTGGCAGAGAGGCCAGCTAGGCAACCCTCAACTGGCTACGTACCCCACAAGTGGGATGGGGAATAAATGGAGAGAGAGAGCAGGAGGATGGGAATACGAGCTCAGTTTCGCAAACCTGCTCCGGTCAACATTGTTAGAGTGCAAAAGCCCTCTGAATGTTCGTATCCTCGAACTCAGCCCTGTGGTTTCCAAGATTTTCAACAGGGCCTTCGCTGTTTTTCTCTGAGAGACATATTTAGTCCTAGGGCCCAGAATCTTTACTTTGGCATAGGGACGAGGATGAAAGCAGCGCACTGTGGTAATAAGGACACCACGCTCAAGCTCAAATGAAGAGACTCCAAAGTAAGTGTTCAATTGCCCCATCGTAGCCGCCACTCTCATAAGCTGGGGAGTATTCCATAGCGGGAGAGGCAGGATGGTATAGTCGTTTGAAAGAAGGCGCTGAAACGGTGTTACCATGCCTTGTCTCCAGGCGTGAACGATGACTCCAAAGTCATGTTTCAGGCAACCTCTCGCAATTGTCTTGCTGCATCGGCTTTTGTGAGTGGTATCCCAACAATGACGGCGCTACTGCCAGCCGATCAAGCTATGTCATGAGCTTAGTTTTATATCATTCCTCTGCGTCCTGGTAGTGGAACGAAAATGCTATTGTGACATTCTTCCAGTGCAAGGTGTTGTAGATGTATTATTGCAGCGACTCGTCGCTCGTAGTTCTCATGGTGTCCGGAAGATTTGAGAAAATGCAGGGTGGCTTTAAAATCGCAGAGCACAGCTTATATATGTGGTGTCTGCTGACTGATGCTCCACACAGCCGCAAATCTTGCGGCCACTTATGCCCCTGTAAGTGTTGTTCTGGCCGAAATTAGTTGGTTGACACTGGCTGGTCTCGCTAGAAAGATCACAGTGCAAGCTGAGCTCGTACGCTGGACTGATTCATCCGTATACAAGTGAGTACAGTCGTTATACTCGTCGCAGAGTAAGGGCAGTGTCAAATACTTAAAGGCTTGAGTTGGTAAGTGCAATGTCCTCGCTACCTGGGACCCGTGAGGTGCACACGTGGGTTCCGCAGGCACCACAGTGGAGAGGGAGGTCATGCCGCCGGGGGAAACTGTGAAGCGATGGACAACTGCGGGGCTGCTCTAACCTCGGGGGCTGCTCTCTGTGCCGGTACGGGTAAAGTTGATGCCGAGAAAGGCTTGTAAGTTGACTCATGTGCATTTACAGTGTGCCGCAGGCAACATATGTTGAAAGCTGATGGTACTTGACGAATGAAATGGCTGAAACTGTAGATGCACTCCGAGGTCGGCCTAGGCATGCGCGAAGGAGGCGACCTTGCACGATCTACAAGGTACCCAGATTAGGCTTGCATGTGCTTAAAAGTAAAGTTGGAGCGGAAAATTTCAAAGTGTGCTTTGTGCTGTTCCAGTACGGCGGTTCCAGCCTTGGCCGAGCTCATGATCTCGATGATTTGGTGCAATGAGGAGTCCACGATGAATTAAAGTCTATCAAAACCCCCAATGAACGCTGAAATTCACAGTAGGTAATGATGTTGCCGTCGGTGGATACTGGACATGATGTCACACTTTTGCGCCTAAATGCCACCAGCGTGCAAGTTTCGACTGAAACAGTCAAACTTTGCTCTCGAAGAGATGGCGTAGTTATGGTGGCTTCCCGCTGTAGTCTATTGGCACGCAACTGGAGGCGCGTCACAGAGGAAGTGCAAATGCAATGTCATCAGCGCACTTATACATATGCACTGTGCTCAGTTAAGTCTCCGGAAGCGAATTCCGCTTGCGATCACATTGTCCAAGCCGGAAATGAAACTAACGAGGATCGGTGTTTCTTTTTACTATATAAACTACTTTATCTGAGCTGGCGTCTACATGTTACCTGGGGCTGCTCATTTATTTTATCTATAAATAACACTATGCAGCGAAATGATTTGAATGACTTAAAGCGACTCAAGCTCACAAGGATGTCGTATGCGGGGGACAAGGAAAATTTCTACCACCTGCGTTTCTTTCACATGCATTTTCGCACTCTGTTCAGGTAACCTGCTTCTCACCTCCATAAAAAAGCGGTCTCCACAGCTGGGATTGAACGCACGTCTATGGGATCAGCAGTCTATGCTAACCACTGAGTCACCACGGTGGGCAGCAGATCGTTCGAACTGGGAGAGACAACCCTTTCGGGCGGGCTGGTGTTGCAGAGCGCAGAACGTTAGCGCAAACAGCGCACTGGGCTCTGGGGCCTAGTTTTAAGGGTTAT
The DNA here is from genome assembly GCF_055883805.1 of Amblyomma maculatum. NCBI lineage: Eukaryota > Metazoa > Arthropoda > Arachnida > Ixodida > Ixodidae > Amblyomma > Amblyomma maculatum. Next base: position 319,719,736 of record NC_139344.1, on the reverse strand, counting down.
AAGATGGTTGGTCTACGAACGCGTGTTCCCCAACACACACTTACAGGCTAGGTTATGAACCCCTAATCCGAAATGAAAGGGGAAAAAGGCTACAGAAATCCAAATTCCTTCTGTGCTTGTGACGCGGACGCTTTCCTAAGACATCTGATCTCGCACGCTCGCGTCACACGCGCACTGTGTTCTCTTCACAGTGCATACGTTCTAGTGCGGTTTGACCGCGGGAAGCGGCCTCCCGGTTTCCCGTCGTCTCGTTCTCTAAGAAGGCCTTCTCAGAAAACCACGGAGGACGTGTTATTGCGTGTTATTGACTTAGATGCGCGTAAACGGTCTTGTGCGGTTCAGGGGAGATTATCGATCCTTAACAGTACTCTCATGGTTATTTTATTTGCCAAGTCTATTTACTGCCTGCTTACTTTCCTGAAGAATTCGGCCCTCCTAAATATATGTATTTTTTTTAACTTGGGATAAATTCAAGAAATTTATTAGGCCTTAGCGCCAAGTCGACGCACGGTTATCCTAAGCCGCGTGCCCATGCCGTCCTTTTTTTTTTCTTTTTTTGGTAAACGTGAAAAAAGAATCAACAGAAAAATAGCATTTGTCTAGGTCTCAATGGCATCCCATGCAACATTTCGGGATGCCACTACAACTGGAGAGAAAAGTATTGGCCTACAGTTTCTTCCCATCCCAATATCGGTGGCCATTCTAGTGTTGACTTTAATATTTGGGAGTCTGCCCGCAGGCCTGTGCAAATTCGCGCTTTTCAGCTAGTGCAGGGAAACGCAAGCGACCTTTTGCAAACCGGGTTCGCCTTTTGCTGCAGTTGCCGTCTATACTGATCCTCTCAGCCGAAGAGTTGGCAGCAAAGCCCGCCCGCCCGTCAGGCCTTTCCGGGTTTGTTTGCCTTATTGGATTCGCGCGACAGCTCGATGCAGATGAGGGTGAGCACGAGAGCACGACTGCAGCACCGCCACATCGGAATCAGCTTTCGTCGACAGCGAAAAAGTCAATTGCGAGTTGTAACGCGATCGCAGCATTCGTTGCTGACACCTTCAAATAATACGAAATGCGCAGACGCTGCAACCCCATGTTGTTCATCGCGTGCAAATATAGCCAGTTGAAAATTGAGACGAGAGGAAATTTCGATGTTGTTTTTTTCTTTTCTTCCTTTGATCTCTGAGATCCTCCAGAACGTGCTGTGTGATTCCCACGTGGTGTTTCTGCTTAAGCGTGAGGAAACAATATATATATATATTTTTTTTCATGCGAGCGACATAACAAATAACGGTATGGTTGCAGCTGACGCAAAGGTATACGGCTCCGACTAAATCTTGTTCAAAGCGATTTATTTGTTGCGATTTTTTGTGTGTTTTATCGGTCGCTCCTCTAAGGTACCGTACCGAAGCCTGAAACAAGATCCTGTGTCTTGTTTAACTTATCCCCAGCTCCTATTACGTTTATATGTACGACATAAATACACGGTTGTTTTTGCAGCCCCACGGATCATATGAACAGCAAAAATCAACGACAGCGACTGCGAAATCACAAAAAGCTGCATAGATTCGCGCGCAGCAAAACACATGGCGGTTGCCCCGAGGTGCAGGCAAATGAAAGAAAGACATCCGTCGGGGCCCAAAATAAACTGATGGGTCGAATGAGAGCGAAAAGGAGAGAGGAAATGGTAACCGAGAGCGACATCAGATTGTCGAACAGCGCAGCGGAGGCAGGGAGTGTTTTCGCAGGTAGTGCGGGAATCAGTGTGGGCGGGCAGGCGCCAGAGAAATCTGCAGGGATGGTGAAGGACGAAGAACTCGACGCTGATATTCCATTAGATGAAGCTCTGTCCCTCAGGGGAGCCGGCGGCAAATTGAAATGAGTCTGCAATCTGATTGGGACTCGCGGACAGGGGCCACGCTGCTCGTGCGCTCCTCGTACTACGCTATTGAAGGAGTGGGAAAAAACGGATCAAGAAAAAAAAAAAAAGAAGCCAGACCTTCAGAAGTGCAGCCTGTTCAGTGCGCTCGAGAAGCCCTCAAAACATAGCCTGAAGAAGAAACACAGATAAAAAAAAAAGGAACTGGAAATGTTGGGGAGACGAAGTTAGGGGATGAGAAAGGAGAGAAAGGGGGAAGCTTCGGAACATCATTGGCTCTCGCGAAAGCAATTTTTGTACGCGATAATAGTGCCCCTTCCCATCCTCTCCAGTTCCTTGCTTTCCTTACCCAAAGAATGTGCCCGCCTGTCGTCACCATCGCCGTCGCCGACTCCTGTCCAGTGAACGGTGGCGAAATGCTGCGGCGGCACGAGCATTCCCTGGCGCCGCTACTACACTAGGTAACGTTACTGCGTGGAGAGGAGCCGCATGATAACGTTTTGTAGAGGTTTCTTTTTGACATTGTTTGCCGCCGCTCAGCGTTCTCCAGTGTGCGTTTGGGGCATTGTGTTGGGAAAAGGTTGGTCCGGAGCGCTATTTGCGTCAGAAGAAGAGGATCCCAAATACAATTAACGGTCAGGATTGTAGGGGCCGCGGACACGGTTCAGTGTGTAACCCTTTCCTCTATCGCTTTTGTTTTTGCACAGTGTCTCTAGATTCGATCACATTTCACTGCTAGGGGGACAGCTGCGTCGAATCCCAACTTTGACGAGTTTTGGCTACACAGCCTTTCAACATTCTGTAAAGAAGAAAAAAAGAGAACTTTGTGAAATTGGGCCGAACTTTGTCGCCAACTTATCGAACTTTAGGGATTTCAATGTGGGTGACAACAGCCCCCAAAACAATTACCTTTTTTTCTTTAAAGGGAGGAGGGGGGGGGGGGGGGGTACCGCTTCTTACTGCTACACAGACATGACAATATTATGGTTTAAAAGAATGCGATCTTGCCATCGTCATTTTCCTCTTTGCTGTAACTTGCAATAGTGGTTCTGTACTGATACACTCTGACGATTAAGCTTTTCTTTTTCTTGACAGTTTGTGCTATGCGTCCTGGTTCAGTCGGCTTGTTTATGTGTTCGTTCTGATCATACACGTGGACAATGTTCAACAAATAAGTTATGTTCAAAGAGAAATAGCACAAAGAATACGAAATTGATTAAGGTAATGTTATGCGCAAGCTCATAGATGCTGGAATATTCACCAAAAAGGCTCTTTATGAACCGTAAAGTATGATTCTAATTCTCATTTTAAAGGCAAAATCGCGTTCAACGGTTGTTACAGCAAATAACCCGTAAACGCCTACTCCACTTTCAATTATAGTGCTGCAATTTTTCTTGTTCTGCATAGGACCGAAGGATGTGTAGAAGCATGCTCTTTTTTTTCTGCTCCGACCTTCGCTCAGGCTAAACCTTCTCGTCTATTTAAACCCACTTCTCCCGGCGTGCCTGCCCAAATGCGGAAACGGTGTAGTAGGGGAGCCTGTTTTAAATACGCCCTTTCTTCGCAAATGCCAGCCGCGTAGTACACGACCCGACCGCTCTAGATGCCGGCAACTTCACATCACCGGGAGCCTCTGGCTTAGAGCGTCCGCGTGCTTCGTAAAACGCTTAAGCCCAGTTCAAACAGAATGGGAGCAGTCGATCCGGCGAAAAGGCTCATTACACGAGTATGCGCTCCCCAGTGGGTAGAGCTGCTACTCTCCGCCTGCATACAGATGGACATGACGGAAGCCCTAATTAGCCTAACAAGGAAGCACGCTGGGAACAAGAGAGAGAGAGAGAGAGAGAAGCAATGGCGGCGTTACAATGCGTCTCTATTTGAAGCTCGTGTTTTTAGCTTCTCTCATTATCAAGCCTACTCGCTCTAAATTCCCTGCGAGAATTAGTCGTGCAGCTGATCTTCGAGCCTCAAGTGTCAGTTGCTATGCCATGCCTGGCATTTTCGTTCTACTTTTTGGTCATTGGCTTTATTTTGTCTGTTTACCTTCAGCTGAAGCCAGCGCTTGTGTACTTTCGTCGAGAGGTTTTCCATTTACTTCGGAGGCAGCATCGGTCGCAGATGCGCGTTCTCCTGGAGACGTTGGGACTATAAAGAAGATGGGTGCCTTGTACAGAGGCCAGCAGAGGTGGTCAGTCGTCACTAGAAATTTGGATAGGTTGTTAGGTTGTTTGTTCATAGCGACTAGGCTATGGGAGGTGCCGTAATGGAGGACTCCGGAAAGTTCAACAGGCCGGTGTACTGACATCGCACAGAACACGGGCGCCTTGCTTTTCGCTTCCATCGAAAAGTGGTCGGGATTTGATACTATCTCCTCTGGTTTAGCCGCCAAGAGCTCTAACCACTGAGCCACCCCGACGGCTAGAATTAGGATAGAGTTCTTAGTAAGGTTTTCAACGCGCTAGACTGTCTATCGCGCCGTCATCCTGTCCTTTTTCGGGTTATAATCCCGCTCACGTATGTCCGTGTTACACGGGTGCGTTCGAACGGCATCTCAGTAAAATGGAATGCAAGACTTGAAATGGCATTCGGGCTCGACGAACTATCGGAATGGTATGTACTACACTTTACAAACGTATTCAAAAGCTTCAGCGTTCGCTCGCACTACCGTAATGACTCTTTTTCGTCGAGTTTTGTCTTTGTCACTGTGCCTATTCTGAGTGTGATGAACGGCGTGACTGTGGTGACCACCATGGTCGCGACGTTTAGTACATTGAGAAACGGTTAGAGCGACAACTCCAGCACAACCAACCCGCATACGGTTGCAGTTTGACATCGAAACCAAGAAAAAAATAAGGTCTTGCTTTTAAGGGATGTAGTTTGTGGTGTTAATCAATAATAATCTAATCATCTTAAGGCGGAACGATAATTGATTAGAAAATAAAAGAAACATTCGAAACTTGCGGGTTCGGATCATTTCGGTAGCATATTTCTTTATTCTACTTTCTAATCACTTAACCTACTGTATACCATCAAATTATTACATAATTTCTATTATTCAAAACCACAAAAATGAGATTATAGACAAAAATACTGTATATTTTCCTTCGTACTGATGACTATCGGCTTTCTACATATATATGTCAGAACGAAGTTCTCGTTTCGTTGTGTTCTCAACTGTATTGACAGAATTTAGGCCCCTGAAGACACCCGAGAACGATCGCCCTTCATGTGCTAGGAAGATGGCAGTTGAGCGGAATCTTCACACTGATGAGGTTATGGCGTGAAGATATCTACCCTTCTCTGCGCCTTATCTCTATTAGAACTAAGGTAAACAAGCTAAAGCAGCTAAACTTCAAAAATGCACACTTCACGTATACGCAGTAAACGCCCTCCAACTTCCTTAAATCGACAACTACGCCTTTCCTCGACCAACGTCGATGATCGCGGAGAGCAAATTCACAAGTTCTAGCAAATGTAAATGGCCGTCGAGTGCGCTTTACCCACACTGCCCTGAGACCAATGATTTCTTACAAGGCAGGAAGAGCACGCAATGAACTGGAATTGTAGTTGTGTCCCAGACTGCCGAGTAATGTGCTTAGACAGCCACCACTAGTCCTCGCCGTCCACTTTGGGCAACAAGTTAGGATGTTTCATTTACCACGAACATGCATCAAAGATACTTCTGGAAAAAGTGTATTCATATCAAGCATTGGTCACATCGGAGAAATCAGGGATAAACAGCAGGAACTTGTTGTCCTAAAGGATGCCAGCAACACGGCCATGAAGCGTTCCTAGGAGGGTGATCACACTGCATATAAAAGCAATGGTACAACGAGTAAAATAGAGCAGATGATTATTTAAAATCGGTAGAGTGTAGCTTGTATTTTACGCAATGCAAACGAACAATAGTTTCCTTTTATCGTATACAGCGATGTAAATGTTTTTACCGGAGTGCAGTAATTCCCACACTGGCACACCTTTGGGGAATTCTTGAGTTCCCGTGTTAAGTGCGCATAGCCCATGCACTCACTTAGCAAGTACATGAGCTACTTCTTAAACAAGCATCATATATTGAATCATTAGCCGCAACGCAGAAGCAGTCGATGGGCGCTACAGTGGACTGGAGGAAGCGATGGTGACCGACTATTGACTGTACATACGTTGAAGGCGCTATTCGTGTTTCGAAGACATTTGTAGATCGTGCCTACCTCCGCTATGCTCTGTCTACTCAAATGTTATCTAAACCAAACGCCGTTGAAAAACTTCTTGGAGCTGCGCAAGTTCGGCAGTCGAGATAAATGATGTTGATCGAATCGATCCCCGGACCAGGATGAATTTTCCTTTAACTACGAAGTTTCCGAGAAAGCTGTATAACTTTCCTTTGTAATCATATGGCTGCGCTTGGGTGGATGCCAAAGAGTAATTACTCCCTTATTACGAGATGAATGATATTCGGTTCGAAGGAATGCGAAACGCCCATGGATCAGGGTTATTACCTCTCTTCATTTTCTTTGTTTTCTTCGCCAGTCATCATTACACTGGTTGTGGTGGTGTTCACGTATAGGCGAGATCAGACTTACAGTGGGTGTACTTGAACTGCTCCACGTGTATCAATTTAAAGGCCAAATAATATACCCATTAGTATCAAAACGTTTCCCTTACGGCTGTCTTATAAGGACAATATTCGTTTTCTCTTTTGAGCAAGCTTATTGAATCGTGTGATGACCTTATTTATTATGATAGTGTCCTTTCGTTTTATAATCACATCCATATTATGCTTTTTTTTTTCTTTGTGACACTGTAGCTCGAGGAAGAGCAACTGCGGCCGCTACGAGAGTCCACGCCTGTTGTCCTGGTGCGGGGTCACAAGGCTGCCATCAGCCGGGACCTGCCTCTCATCAGCTCCGTCCTGGCGGACCGCGGCTGGCAACTCAGGGCGCCACCGTGGTTTAAGCGCCCCATGACGTCATCATTGCCAAACGCTGGTGACGACGGTACTCCCGCTTTGAACTCCGCCGCTTTCCCCGCCGCTGCTCCTGCCCCTTCTTTGACGGTCAGGGCAAACTCCACCACAGGTAATAACGACTCATGGCTATGCAGGGGAATGCGCTGGAAGGCTGTTTATAAAATCTGGCTGGTGCAGCACGTGATATTAGCACCAACATCAGTGCTGTAAAGTCCGCAATCCACTGCGCATAAAAAAACAGGTCCGTTCAATTCACCAGCACAACGTGAGCTGGTTTCACGTGGTGCTGCACTTCGCCATTCATTTCAGCGATTCAACATAGCTCGCTCTGCACCACGCCATTCATTTCGAAAAATGCAGACGTCGTTAAGGTCGAGTTCACGAAAAGTTCAGCAAAACTGTGCACCTCCTCAGCGGTCAGTGCGGAAATGGTGCAGCTGCAGCCGCCGCATGAAAGCAGACGACATCTTGTGCGACGATGGCTTGCTTGTTGTGATAAACAGTGAAGCGACGCTAGTTATTCCACTCGTCAACGAGAGCGGTGCCCGTGTTCGCCAAAGAAACGACGACACGTACTTCAAACCACGTCTGACAAGTAAGCACGTGCATGCGTTATGATTCATGCTGACTTCAATCGTGATCAAAGTTTTTTGCGCTCCGTGCCAGCTCGCATCAACGCTTGATTGTGGTGTTCTATTTGAAAATTGATCTTATTCGGCAAATGCGGCCGGCTTTTATGCATATTGGCATCGCATATTCAAGAATAAATTCTATCGTCTGTGCATATGCGCTCAGATTAACGCCGTTAATCATCCCGAACATGAAGATTTTCAAATATGCGTGTTGCGCAAATGCATACCTTTTGCGGCAGCCGTCGATCGAAGCGCACCGCATGCGTGTGTCTACTTCTTACGAGTACGCGTCGCCGTTTCCACGCGAACTCGATCGTGTTCTCGCTGACAAGTGCCGTTTATTACAACGCACAGGCCAAAAGCATAGCGGCTGGATAATGGCAAAACTGCGTTGTAATGTGCTATTTGAAAATTCATCAAGTTAACCGGGACGTTGGCGTCGGCTGACGCGATGTTGCACACAGCCGGCCGCAGCTTGTTGGCGACGCCAATGCTAGCAGACGGCTCGGCCTGCACTCTACCATTCGTTTGGAAGCAGCTGGTGCCGATGCTGCACCTGAACTGCTGGAACTGGTGCTGCACGCTTGCAGCAGCGCCGCAGAACTTTACAGAACTGGTGCAAAGAGTGCAGCTGAATCGAACGGACCTAACGACTACAATTTTAAACCGTATCATTTTGCAGTGCTAATTACCATGCTGCAGAGAATAGCGAGAGCACGTTTGCGTAGGTGTTTCCTGTGCTTAGAGTTGGGATTGCCCGCAACTGCGTGCTGTTTGGTGGAATGTTTCGATTTTTCGGAGTGTAATTTCTCAGTTGTTCTCTCAGAAGTAGGAATCGAGCACATGAAGCTCTTTCGATGGGAATTCATAGTATTTGTTAAATTTTAGGATTGCTGAAGAATGCACATCTTAAAAAATGGAGGGTCGCATGCTCTACCCCCAACGATTTATATATATGGTGTCCGGTAATTTACGAGCCCACCCCTTCCTTGGAACTATTAGACACAAAAGCATATATTAACTCTGTGCCGTAATGTGTTTTGCCGTCTTCTCTGCATTTAGAGCAAAAAAGAAAAAAAAAAGCCTTCAAACACTCCTACTGACTATCCCATAGAAATGTATATGGTAAGAGGTCAAAACAAAAATAAAGCACCATGAAAATCTGCGGTACTCATGCAAGTGAACATTTATGAGAAAAAAAAAACTGAATATAAATCAATTGAGCGTGTTGTTTAATCTCACACTCTCCTGGTGCTACTCTTCAACATGCCGTCAGCTTATGCACTATCCTGGATGTCGATGTTTGAGGCATTTCCTTTGGTGACTGTACTCGAGCCGAGTGATAACCAGCAATAGTTGCGGTGCAGGTCTGCATATAAATTGGCTGCATAAGAAGAGCTTCCCATATCGTACAACGGGGAGAGAATTAAAAAATACCACGCTGAAAGTGCGCAATAATATCTTATCAGCATTACTGAGCGCTTAGAACCAGCTGCAGTTACTTTTGTTTTCCATTGCGCTTGCAATTGAAATGCCGCAGTGCTCAGTCATTTATTGTCGCTTCATTGCATTCACATTTTTCCTTCTCCCTGTCAGTATATGTTGCAGGTAGGTCTGCGTCAACACGATCGTTCGAGGCGAAAACAATACCGCTTATTTAGATGCTGTTTTTAGGTCTTCCGAATCTGTACATTTAGTGTGTTAGTTCTGAACAGTTCAGCGCCATAGTCGGCGTTCACCTCGCACTTTTGTAGGGCAGCAAAGAGGGGAGTAAAAGAGAGGGAGTGCTGGAAAGGGAAGAGGAGGAGAAAGTGGGAGAGTGCAAGGAGTGGCTTGCTAGGCTATGGGACGGCGGAGGAGTGCGCAACAGGACGGTGGCTACCATTTAAGGCGAACGTTTTTGCGGAAGCTGGGAAATGTGTAGCCGCAAGGTGACTGCTTCGAAGAGAACACGGAGGTAGGCTATCGTGGGAGGTGGTATTTGTGTCTGAAGAGGAAGAGTGCTGAGGACTTGATAACCTTGCCTGACCTGATGTTCACTGTCACATGCGCTATTCACTGTATGCAGTTCAGAGTATCATTGCAGTTCTCGGCAAGTCATGATAGCCCTCCTTGTCTCCGAAAAAGCAAAGCAAAGCGAAACGTGTCTTGAAGGACGTTTTGCTGTCACTCCACAGCTAACACTCACGTATTCAAGTTAAAATCTCCTGAGAGCCACGTGATTTTTTGCGTCTGGCCCCACTCTGCATCTTTGTGTTTGTGACAACTGTGGCAGGTAGTACTTGGCAGAGAACCTGGGTGAACTGTAATTGGTTGTGAGACGCCTAGAGACCACGTGGCCTGGGTAAGCTGGCAGAAGCTGCCAACTCGGGAAGCTCCTTTGATATTCCGGGATGTCGGGTGAGACTCATAGGGTTTTTGTGAGTCATATGGTTTTTTCACTAGGATAACAACGGTATGCTAAAAGTTAGATAATGCAAATTAAGGGATTAGTGATTAGGCGAGTAGTAAAGTATATGTACGGAGAGGAGGTTCCGCAAGGCGTTCGATGATGACAGCTATATATTGTCGAAGTCGCGTGAAACCCTTCAAAGGGGTGCTTATGTGTCCCCCAAATGCCAAGCCACTTATGTCTGCACTTCCGTAACCATGTGCGACCTTGAATAAAGCAATGCTAACAATCAATGGCTCATATAGGCCTAGTAAAATCAAGAGAAGCAATCGATTCCAAGGCAAATTGGCAAAAACACGACTAGCATTGCTACCGCACGTAACTACCATTTGGCCTAACCAACCAAACCATTTTTCTTTTGCTCCCGGAATGCACCGCAAGTTTTATAAAAGCTGAAATATATTTGGCAATGGGTTCGAATAAAGCTTCCAGGTCCCTTTTTTTTTTTTTTTTTTTTCACTTGACGAGATGTTATCTCGAGTTCACTATTTTTTCGACTCTTTACAAAGCAACAAAGCGTCTGTAAACTGTTACAAATATATCTCAGTCAATTTTAATTGATATTTTCGTTCTTTTGACCACAAAAGCGGCAACGTTGTAGTCACTGACTTCAGTCTATACACTTACTGCGAAAACGTTAGCAGTTCCGCAAAGGTGTTGATTGGAATTAAAACACTGAAGGAGCACTAGACGGTTGCGATTCCATTGTCGTGCGCAAATTTTGTTGGAGAACAGCAAGACAAGGCCGAAAAGCGGGATGCTGTTAACTCACGATAGCGCATTCTTTTCGTTCGAAAATGTATGTACTGGCAAAGACGAATATACCGGTTCTTGAGGAACTAAGAATGAATCGAGAGGAGAAGCAAGACGCGCGAGCACTTTTCAAAGATGCGGTGTTCAAAAGACTTCCCAAATGCAAGGCGCGCTTGTTAATAATTACCAAAACGAAACAATACGCTCGTTTTGGTTAAACTAGTTGTCTATCATCTTACAGACATCACTGATTTATACTTATTGGGCGAAGGTGACTCTTTTCAAGGGCAGTTTGAAGTGTGCTGCTATCTGGGAGCTCAGCTTGTTCTGACTCACGAAAGGATAATAAAGGGGATGAGCAACACCAAAACATTTCGTTGCATCCCTTCCGGGTGCCTGCAGCATGTCCCCCCTCCTTCCACTTTCTCCAATGGGTTTTACGTGCCATGCGGGCCTGCAGTTTGTGTCCTGATAGGTTGGCCGCCTGGACGTGCTCAGCTCTAGTATCGCTCTGCGCGTATTTATTAGCTTCGCCCGCTGGGACTTGGACGCTGGGTCGAAAAGCAAATGACTGAGGCATGAGTTCTTGATCATATCTTAGCAGCGCCAGCACCACGAGAAACTTTCTTCGTTGTCGTTGTTACTTTTTCTTCGTACATGACCTCTCGAAGGACAGAAGCTGACTTCTTTCTCTACCTTCTAGAAAGAAGTGACAGAGAAGCAAGCCGAAAATGAGGAGCGTATGTGTTGTTGCGTGTGAAGTTAGTTTGAAATATGCCTAGCAGCTTAATTTTGCATTCAAAACCGAATGAAAAGCTAACACTCAACTCCAGTGGCATATATTATATAAATATTCAGAAAAAAGACCTATGCACATGGAGGAGCAGTGGAAAGACTAACGAGCAGTATGGAAACAAAACCTCGGAGCGGCCTTCCCGTTTTTGGTGGTTCACATATTTACGCAAATTAGAAACAATTGAGACTGAAACCATTTATACAAGCATAATATCTTTAGCTATTCGGGCACTACAGCCTGCACAGGAATTCACTCTAACTTCATAATTACGTAATGAATGTATAGTGATTTCTCATACGACTAGTTCACAGTTTATGCATGCGGTGTCCTTTGCAGTACGTCACGTCGCGGTCCCCACATGTCGAAGCTAATAGCGCCGGCGAAAACAGGTGTGCCGAAAACAGGCATAGCTGTAGTTAGCCAAGCAAGCATATTTGGCAGTGCTGGTCCATATTCAGATGACTGTCGCAAAATGTGTCCTTCTTGCAAAGACGTTATGCGCATTCAGTCTGATATGAGGCACAAGAATCTTTTGATTAATGCGAGGCGTACGCTGCGTACGAATCTATAGAATTCGTGCTTCTTCAGAAGGAAGAAAATTTGTTTAGTGACCATCCCTATCCCCAACATTCGCTTATCACAGAAGTTACACCGCCCAACCGCAGTGGGGGAGTGATTAGGGCATTTGATTGCTGTGCCCAAGGATACTCCTTTTCGACGGAGGCGAAAAGCAAGGCGTCCATGTTCTGTGCGATGTTAGTGCACGGTTAAAGAACCCCAGGTGGTTGAAATTACTCCGTAGCCCTCCACTACGGTATCTCTCATAGTCTGAGTCGCTTTGGGACGTTAAACCTCATAAACTAGACCAATAGAAGTTACTCTATTTTTTTTTCTTGGGCGGTGAGGTGTGTGTGCGCGGGGGTGGTGGTGATGATGAATGACATTTATTGGTACAAAAAAGCATTCACAGGAAGGTATGATTGGACCAACCCATAAGAGACCAGTCCTCTCAAGCATTAGGTGGGGTCTCTAATACGGGACTGCAGCGGCGTCGGCCGCTGCCCGGGTGCGCTCAACCAAGGCCTTTTGGGTCTGTAGGTCAGAGCATCCGAGCAGGGTCGCCTCCCAGTCCTCCCGGATGGGGTTGGGATGAGGGGGGATAGCAGGGTTGGAGGACTAAGCCCACACCATGTGGTAAATGTCCGAAGACTTCTCCGCACAGTGCCGACAGCTGCGTGAGAAAAAATGGTCGAAGTGTTTGAGAGCTGCCGGGCACAGCAAAGCATTTGTATAAAGGCGAAGCACAAGACGCTCCTCCGCCTTTGAGAGGCCCTTACACGGGCGGGGATAAATGCCGTGGCCAGATTGATATAGTAAAACAATATCTTTGAGATAATATGCTGGAGTGAATTCGAGTTCCTCATCATCTGGGTCGGAGGGGAATGCCCGGTGAGAGAGCGCGCGGGCGACGGGGAGAGCTGCCTCATTTCCCTCAAGGCCCATGTGAGCAGGAGCCTAAATGATATTCCGGTGAGCGGGGGGGTCTCCGGTGTAGACGCTGTTTTGGAGAAGGTGATAGGCTAGGTACGGTATACCGAACCCTGCTCGACGTTCCGACAGGCCTCCCGCGAGTCGGAAATAATTGTTTTAGAAGTGGGATGTGCTGCAGCTAATACAGTGGTGACCTGCTCTGCATGTGTTATGTCACGGGCTCAAAAAAAAAAACGAGGGGGGGGGGGGGGGGGGGGGGCAAAGGGCTTCAATTCAATTTTATTCATGATAATCTATGAAGCCAAACTACAAACGAGGGCTATGTGCAAGAGTAATTTAATAGAATTTGCCTTCTCCATGATTGCTTTAGGCACAGTAAAACCACTATCTCAATCTCTTGAAGCCTCCTCGGTGTATAATCTTTTCTTAAACTGATTTCAGAAGAAATAATGATGCGTATATAGCATTACTTTCTATATACCTGACTTGACAAAAGGTTATTTACACGAACAACGGGGAGACACAAAAATGGCCCTCCTATTGCTTCTTGGTCAGCCTATTTTGAGAGTATACATATGCCCAGTCAATAGCACATTCTATTTATTTCCAATATTCCCAGGAAACATGCCACCACGGTCATCAGAATGGATATGGCTTCTGTGCCTAAGCTTCAGCGATGGAGACAATGGAGCCTGTGTGGAGACCGCCGAATTGTCCCAGTACCATGCGGTGAGTGTCATTCCTCAAAGTTGTTGCGCGGAATATCTCACAATTTTTATTGCAGACGCATATTATTATAAAGGTGTAGGTTTACATCAGATCGAACACTACTACTTTTTATCACAATACAAGCATTGTGCTGGTTACCGTGCAAATTCGCCTAATACGAACCCTCGCTTAAGAGCTGAGCTAGCGTCACTCAAACAGATGTAAATGATGTAGTAACGCTGAAACGGTTCGAAGTTTGATAAGTGAATGAATGCGGAACGCCACGACAACATTATCATTAATGTGAAGAGGGTCAAAAGCACCAGGCACGACATCAGGTATAGCGCCATACGCAATAATAAGTACTCAGGTTTCCTACGATGAAGAAGGTATCACGTGAGCGAAAATGTGTCACGTGATGTTGACAACGCCATGAGCACGAAAAAAGAGCCAGGCGTAGTAGCTCCGAAATCAACACGTTTTGGGACTGAATTGGGCCCTTAAAAGAAATAAGCGACTCATGGGCGGTGATAGCAGCGGATGCTCTCGGGGGTCGTCGCACTCATGTTCAATTTAAAATCGGCGCAGTAACACCTGAATAACACCTAAGATATGCTGGAAAAGTCTGAAATAATACGGAAACAGTTCTGCTTGCCACTAATAATTTGATACTAAGTTCGGCGCGTCTCGCGGTACAGAGCAAGAAGAAAATGATAAATTCGCGTTTCGCGGTACCAAGCATGAACAAAGAGCACAAGATCGGTCAGTGCGTTACAATCAATTACAAGACCGCATGTCAGCGGCTGGGGAAAACAACAAATAAAGATTGCAAATGTTCGCGGCAATATCTAGCCATTAGAACTGACAAGAATTGGCTACAATTAGTGATTACGACATTTTACAGTATACTTGAACTCCAGTATGGCACGCAACCAGCATTTGAAGCAAGCGTCGCTTCCGCCTGAGGGCTACAGACGGAGGAATTAGTCTGAATTCAGTGACCAGGGGTGAAATCTTTTTCCGGATATATTACTGCGAACGTTATCGGAACACGAAGAGTGTATGTACCGTAAGGAAACCTTCCCTGAATCTAAGAGCTCGATTGACCTCTCACAGCAGGCGCACAGCGCCAGAATTCAGCCTCCGGCTACATATATGTTTAACACCACCGCTCTAGAACCTCGTTAGTGGGTCACAATGCGAGCAGCGCGTTCTGACGGACACCCCGCATTTGGACGTTACTGTCGAGTGCTTTTGTTGGGACTCCAGCGCTAATAGACCCTCGGCGGCAGGGTCAAAAATATCTCATTCAAGTCGGCCGACTCCTAGGCCTCCGGGTGTTCTTGGCTCACTAGTCTGTTACAACTGTCCGCGTGCCTTCATTTGTTGCCGGCGGTACAAATCTCTTCCATCGCCGGGCCTGCCTTTGTTGTGCGGCCCAAGAAAAGGCGAAGGGAGGAAGCTCTTGTCTTTTGAGCTCGCCGGGTAGTTCGTCTTCAAGTGTTTCTTGGCACGCGCCGGCAGAGAGGCGGAAGGGGGAGGTCTTTTCTGCCAGGCGCTCTTTCCCCGGGCAAAGCGAAAGCAATGCATTTTGCGAGAATATACGATCCTTCGCGTGTCGAGGAGCTTTCCCTTTCGTGGCTTTACGGAGCGCACTTAGCTGCGCGCTTGTTTCGGTGCGTGCGGCCCTAGTCTGAATGCCGTCCGCTTGCGGAACGGGTCGTTTGTTTCGGGGAAGCCCGGCAACACTTACATTTACTTCCCTTCTCAGGAGCGTTCCGTGGACGACTTAGTTGAGCAAAAAGTCATAGCAGGGGTAAACGGTTATTTTTTTGTTTTTGTTTCTGAGCTTTTAATCTGAGACCAGTGAGGCATTGCACTCAACATCTTGGGATCTTTCTGTTTTATTGTTATACACTCAGTAAACTTTGTGGCAAGGTTCTGAGAGTTTAGTAAATAAGGTCTTACTCATACACCATAAATGATGACAGTAATAAAATGATCGTTCTCATTGATTGTAAAGTCATTTGAAGTCGCCGTGATTTTATTTCTGAAATATAAAAAAAGAATGAGTTGCTCTGATCCCATTTTTCGCTCTATTTTTCATACGTAATATTATTAACTCTAAGGCACATATACCACAAAAATGTTTTATAGCAGACGCACTTTTCTTCGAAGCTAACCTCAAAAGTGGATTTACTTTCCATGACATACTAAAGAAAGCATTTCATTCTAACCATGACTCTTTGTTACAGGTGAATAAGATACCTGGACTAAAGAACGTTCTCCTCAAGAAAGACGCCTTCTGTAACACGATGAACGACGCAAGAAAAATTCCAGGTAGGGATCGAATTTCTTTAAAAGCGCAACCCACTAATTAGCTTGTTAGGTTGTGATTGGTGTCTACATTCACTAGATTTCTCGCACAGCTTGCAAAAATTGGTTCAGTGCTGGCTCGTCAGTTTGCCAGTATACTCAGCGCGATGAACAATCAGCCTGGACAGGTGCAGGTGGTTAAAGCGCAATTCGAACTCAAGTGTGAAAGATTTGCGAACCTAACACATGCTTTGTTAATGAACAAAATTTGTTTCTGGCAATTTGGCACTTTGCTACAAATATTAGGTTGTCAATTGGCTGTTACTGCTTTCTGGGCACAAGTGGATGAACCCTTCTTGTGCAGACATAACTATGTTTTGTTCGGTGAACTTAGCAGTGGTTAGAGACGACTGCTTCTTACAGTCAGATGGCAAAATTTTAAACGTGATGAACTGGCAGAACAGAATAGTCATCGTCAACTACAGACTACCTAGGGTTGTTTTCGAATGCGAAGTGCCACAACCTCGACTGCTGTGCCCAAGAATGGGAAATCGAATCCCGGCTGTGGCGGCCGCTTTTCGGTGAAGGCAAAAAGCAAGGCACCCGTGTGCTCTGCGATGTCAGTGCACGCTAAAGACCCCGAGGTGGTAGAAACTTTCGGAGCCCTTCACTACGGCGTCTCTCATAGCCCCAGCCACATTGGGACGTTAAAGCCCACAAACCAAACCGAAGTCCCAGACACAAATGGCCTCAATGTTCGTTGAAGGAATAGGGATTGTATGTCATACGCGATTAAACATCTAAAAGCGACTAAGGCTACGAGAATGCGGCAGTGGTGGGTTCCGGACAATGTCTACCAGTCAGGGCTATTTAACAACTCCAACATCCCACAGTACACATGCGTCTCGCATGTAACTTCCATCGAAATGTGGCCGCAGCTGCCAGCATTGTTCCCGGGTCAGCCGGTCAGTAGTCGACTACCTTCATCGCCTAGCCACTGCGGCGGTACATTCGATCAACAATTTATTTAGCAACGTTTTCGAGCTCACTGGAGTGGAATTCTTAATACGTGATGTGCGCGGTTGTCCACTGGCATTCTGAACACAAATTCTCAGTATGTGATGGACATCTGGGAGCTGCCGAGCAGAAGAAAGCAACGTAAAAAGCTGCCATATGCGCCACGCTTCTCAAAGTGCGCGGTTACTACAGACTCCTTTCTGCAGACTGTGAATTGCCCAGGCCAGAACTAAATAAAAAAATTGTACATTGTGCTCTCATTCCAGCCCTCGTCTTATTTCGGCTTGCATGAAATTATTTCTTACTGATCAGGATACATATTCGGCGCAGGTAGTTTGTCATGCTGAAAAATATCGCTTCGAAAACAAGGACAGATACAAAATGATCAACGCGTGCTTTTCATTCTGTGTCAATCCTTGTCCTGAAGAGCTTCATAAAAGCGCGAAATTTCTCATTATTGATTTTAATACGCCGTTTTTCGCTGCCTACGTTCTTCTCCATCGTGGAGTTAACGTAAAAGAGTGGTGTTTGTAAACGTCGACGAAGAAAGGTGTGTTAGTGGTTATCGCGTCGTTATTGGAAAAAGCTGCATGCTCCCTACGGCCAACCCGCCTTGCAAGACGAGCACCACCCGCTTTATGGGGCAAACTGTTCCCGTGTGCCTTGACTTTTTCTCAAATAAGTGTGCGATCTCTTTAATGTCTAGGCGGCACATATTCGCAGCTTGTTTTGCACACAGCGCCTGTCCGACCCAGTAAATCCAGTTTCAAAGCCGGTAAGATGATAATATAAGTAATATATTTTGATCCTACTTCGTTCTGATTATCTTCGGCTTTAGGCATTGAAATGATTAAACGACAGTATTTCCCCGCTGCCCTTTTATCTCTAACGCGTAGAGGCTGTTAGGAGCTGAATAAAATATTTGGGGGAAAATCATTGCAGTTTTCCAACCAAGTGATTGAAATTTATAATTTTTCCGAATTATAAGGCAATTCCTTCCTTTCGAACGTCGTAGTCATATACGATCAGTCAACTATCGTGCAGCCGTTCCATGGCGACATCGGGTGAAACACGTAGGGTCATCGCAGATGAAAGAGAGAAGGAGAAAATGGAGAGACAGCTGAGCAGAAGGAAAAGTGGAGATGTAGACCATGAATAGGTATTGATTGGCCACAAATCAATAGCCATGCGAATCATTTGGGGTCGCAGATGTGGAAATACCTTTGTTAATGCGTCCTCAACTGCTGTAAGTTTTCTTAACCTTTTGGACCGCTAAAAAGCAACTCTTTCTTCAATATTTTTAACTGATTGTCGCAGTTGCATTCTGTTCCTCAGAGTGCCCTTTATTTAAGCAAAAATTTAGCGGCTTCTTTTGAAATGGCCATAGACTTGGTAAAATAGCAAAGAGTAAAGTAAAAAAGGAATCAGCATTAAATGGTTACCGCACTGTAGAATCGGCGGCATTGTGTATGGAGTAGCATTCAGGCCAGAAATATTTCTGACAGCATCTTTGTGAGCACATTCAATTTACCAATTAGAGACGGCAGTCGTCATGTTTTTAATTAAACGCTTGAAATAGTTCATGAAAAGCGCGACATATTTCCAGTCATCAGTAATGGGAAGTATAAATTAAAGGGCGATGTACGTGGCACAACTGTCCCGTTTGTATTAACTGAAAAGAAATAATCAAATCGTGATCTTCGAAATTTATAGTTGCAATAACTAAATGCGGCACGTTCGGATAATTTAGCGTAAATTGTGGCGGCAGTGACCATTAATTGTAAAAGCCTCGTTGAAATGTATAAATATTACCAAACCCATAGAACAAAATATTAAAGTCGTAGCCTTCGGCTGAACTTGGCAGTGTTCATTGGGCTATCAAACGTACTACCTTGCTAAGTCAGCTTGCAAAATATTACTCACGCAATAAAAAAATTCCTGTCACAATAGTCGTCATTCAATTTCGTGTGACAAATAATCGCATCTATTATTTACCACAGTGGCTTTTTGTTGTTGTTGTTGTTGTTGTTGTTGTTGTTGTTGTTGTTGTTGTTGTTGTTGTTGTTGTTGTTGTTGTTGTTGTTGTTGTTGTTGTTGTTGTTGTTGTTGTTGTTGATGTTGTTGTTATTAACAAGGCAGTACAAAAAGGCACTCCTCTGTCTCGGTGCAGGTGACCTATTCTTCCAAGTATCTCCACATCAAAAAGCTTCCCTTCTTCGTTAAGTGTTCGCCCCAAGATAAACTACACGTTTTACCCACACAATAAGCGAGTAAGAGAGTCAGAATGAAAAAAAGACCGCTCTGACAATTATCTTGATTCATTTTCGCATGCTAACTGTGCTAGAGATGCATTGAGTGCGATAAGATGGGCAGGCCTTGCCAACAACAAGCGAATGAAAGAAGCTAAGCTGGAGAAAGACTTGTCCCACTCAGTGGTGGAAATATCTCGCGGTAACAACCTTTTCAGAGACACCACCGCTTTCGATGCCCGATTGCGTCCCCCTCCCCACCCCCGAGTCGATTTGCCGATATTGCCTGCGAACACGGTCCCGCTTTTGTAGTCGCGTCTTCAATAAGCTAATGCGCCGCGCACTTGTGGGCGGTTTCTTTTGAAGCCCGCTCGTTGTACGAGCCGGGAGATATATGGGTCGTGGCTGAAGCTTTTTCCAGATGTTCGGAACCAGCCTCCCAAACTGGCTGCTCCTTCAACCTTCTCCCCGCCTCTTGTGCCAATTGTTCGGCGTCTCGAAATGTCTCTCTCCTGCAGTAACGTTCAAAGGGAATTGTATCTTTGTTCTGTGGTGTTTATTGCAACAAAAAGTGTCAGGAAAGAAGAAAAAATCCAACGCTGAACAACTAGTTCGACGTGGGCGTACGCGCACTTTCGCTTGCCTTTCATTGTTCGAATTGCTGTTCCTTTCGAGGCTCCGATAGTGTGAAATGGAAATAAGCGCATAACAGGCCAGTAAACGCGATTGCTCGTGCATTTGCAGATTCAAACGCTCGTGCTCTGCTAAAAGAACGCGCGAAGAAATGAAACTGAAACTGGCTCCTCTTTTAAGCATAACGCTGCAATATAAGAAATGAGCGCTTTTGCTTTTTTAGTAGCTTTCTTTTCCGGTCGCTCCTGGCTGACGTGCTTTTTTCTCCATTCCTTAAAGAATCATCCCTGTTTCTTTGATGTGGAAAGGCTTTTCGGCTTCATAGAATATTGACCATGTCTACTGTGCCCCTTTGTGAGAACGCCGCACGTAGCTCTCTTAAAACAACAATTTTTATTTGGTGTTTCTGGTTGGAGTCAGTTGGCGGATAGAAAAAAAGTTAGGCGAGCGCTTTGAGTTCGGGAAAAGCAGTTCGCAAAAACACCTTAGACGTTGACTTTTGCCGAGTAGGGCAATCCAATCGCGTCACAGAAGATCGATAAAAGTACCTCGGAAACTTTCGGAGTACCTACACATTCTTGCCGATGAAGACGCACAATTGGCCTCCTTCTTCAGTGAATATTCTAGTTTTACTCTTCCATATATTTTTTTGCCTACTACACGTAAGATTTCGTTGATGAACATATTTAGCTTTGTATACTTACTCATTATTAATTACAAATTATGTTTCACCAACCCTAAAAAAAGCTGGTTAATTAGCAATATGTAAAGCCTTACTTAACGTAATTTTCTTGAAGCAGAATAGCACCAGTTTAATATCTACCTTCCTCCCTCGTAATTTCCTTTTGCTAAATGCGTTTTTGAGTTTTCGGAATTATATGGAACAGGCGGATGTAATATATATATATATATATATATATATATATATATATATATATATATATATATATATATATATATATATATATATATATATATATATATATATGCATATACATTTTATAGGTTGTAATAACCAAAAAGTTTGTTTGCAAGGATTCAGCGACTGTTTCATAAGCAACAAGCGAGTTCCTGCTGAAGTTGCAAATAGTATTAAAAATGCCATTTTTGTAATGTGCGCTGACCTTAAAGAGATGGTTTTTCTGCCTGAAGCTTTTCTGACAGCTTATGATGTTTTGAAGCGCCCTTACTTCCGAACACAAGTATTATCCACCATTTAGTTGTTTTCCTGAGGACACACATGCAGAACTAAATTTTATGGGTTGCAGCGTGACATCAATGAACGATTCGTAGTTTAATGGTTCCTGGGTTTGTTGAGGACAAAATAAATAAACCTTGTGCGTCTGAGGAGACATCGAGGTTATTGCCCCTGACAGTTTCTCCTCTTGGTGATGTTTTTCTCAAGAGTTATTTTTATTTGTGTGTGTGTGTGTGTGCGTGTGTGCGTGTGTGCGTGTGCGTGTGCGTGTGTGTGTGTGTGTGTGTGTGTGTGTGTGTGTGTGTGTGTGTGTGTGTGTGTGTGTGTGTGTGTGTGTGTGTGTGTGTGTGTGTGTGTGTGTGTGTGTGTGTGTGTGTGTGTGTGTGTGTGTGTGTGTGTGTGTGTGTGTGTGTGTGTGTGTGTGTGTGTGTGTGTTTCTCGCGTGTTTCGGGGAAAGAGGCCTTTACACAAACGGGGCTCACTTCCAAGCATGGCTTCCTACAGAATGCTACAGCGCTGCACGCGATCGGAACGACCAGAGTTCGTCTTAGGCCCACGGCTTCAAGCTAGGGACCGCTAAAATGTCAGTCTACTGATCTCGGCCCGTCCCGATCCACCAAACTCGGCGCAAGGACTGGCCTGGCTCCGCAGCATTGTAAAAAGTTGATTGCACAGTGTATAAAAGTGGACTCCTACAACACACGTCTAGAAGTGGCTGGCAAGGACGCTCAACTCGCAACCAGGCTTTGTTAAAAAGTGGGTTGGCGACCACAAAAAGGAGGAGGTAAAGTAGGTTAAGCTATTTGGAATATTGAATAGGGACCTGGCCTGCCAGTAGCCCCGAGGCCCAGTGAGTCAGTTGAAAACGGTTGGATGCACGCGTAAAAAAAAAAAAGAAAAAAAAACACCTTTAGCTGCATTCAGGTAAATAATTAGTGGTCTTTTACAGCCCGTGATGACATAATGTCTGGATAACAAAATGATACCACAGCTATAGAACAACGCTCCTTTTCTTTTTTTCTTTTTTTTTTTTTTGTTGGTTTGCTTAAAAGTATATCGTGGGCTTCTTTCTGGCCGAAGTGGGCCGCTTCACTACAGAAAGAAAACGACAAACGCCTGTGAATTGAGCTGTATGTGTTTGAAGAGACAAATGTTCGGTAAAACAGTGTAGTTTTCCTCAGTGGCATTTCTCATAAGTTGCCGATGCGTTTTAAAGGTTGATTAGACGATTTTGGTATAAGCTGTTGCCCACTAAGCAGTCGGATTAAGGTCCTTATACAGCTGCTTCTATGAGGGTTCACACGACCAGTCACGAGCGGTAGCATAAAACCGAACAGATGCTGAGCGCATCTTATTGTGCTCGCTGGTAGCTGAAATAGTCCAAGCTAGAGGTTCTCTGTGCGTTTTAGCAGGTGAACGCACAGGTGGACATGAGCCCAATGTAAAGTATTTTAACGCGCTACATTTCAGACTTTAAGACATATGTGAGAAAAGTATTTATTTAATCAGTAAGAAAGCCATTTAACTTCTCGTGCGTCGGTCGACTTGGCCGCGGCTGCGCACTGAGATTACCTGAACGCTTCACTATGGGTGACGCTAATTAAACTGTGTGTCCCAAACATTGCTTTTGAATGTTTGCTCATTTCTCGTTAACAGAGAGTTCCCCGGCAAGCACAAAAATAACCAATACTGGTTTGAGCACTGCTTTTACTATGATCCTCTGCCGAGGCTTTGTTTCATCTGGGCTTGGGCTATAACTCCCAAGTGAGGCTCACCCTTTAATACGAAAGCACAACACGAACACTCTAGGTACGGGCCCGATCCTGAGGCAAGCCTTACCAGAGCCCGGCCCATGCTCGTAGGAAACAACAAATCTTATAGCACTGTCGGCAGGCAAGGACAGGTCCAGGCCTCTGGACCAGCCCGAGCATGCATATGCCTATCTTGCGGACTGAAAGGAGAGGTCCATGTTATTTTTGTACCTCATTGAAATCAATAACGTTTTTTTTTTTTTTTTCAGGACGGGGGTCGCATACAGACGTGCGTCCTGTCCAAAAGACGTATTTATAGCCAAGAAATGTGGACCTGAATGTTCCCCTTCTACTTGAGTCAAACTTGTGACGTCTTTACCGAAATGCACTCCGAGATCACCGCTCGAAGTAGTGGCGTTGTAGCCTGACCTCCAGAATCCGCGACGACAAAACATTGACGGCCCACTGAAACTTACCTCAAAATAATTGCCGGCAGTGGCGAAATGTTTCTTTCATTACTCTGTCCTTTCATTACTCTGTCCTCTTCCAAGCTACAAAAGGTCCGTTTAGCGTTTCTGCTGCTATAATGCGATAATTTGTCGATACTAGCCTACTCCAGTTTATCCTTAGAGTGTCCCTTTATAGCTAATGAGCCGGAGAGACAGCATTGACCGAATTATCTGTTTCTTTTCTTTTTCTGCCGCGCAGGAGTAATGAAGGCATCCCTAGTGCCCCTGTGCTTCGTGCTGCCTAGCCAATACCAGCAGTTCGTCAACGTAGCCGATGCACTCGGCTACTCTGCGCACTGGCTGCTGACACCTCTCGCCCCGGGAGCCAAGGAGAGCGCCCCGGAGTCGCTGGACATCTTCAGCCCTCTGGGGAGGGCGCGCATTCAGCAGTAAGTGCAGCGGATACGGTATGGTCAGCTGCATAACCTTGTTGCAACACGTTCGCAGGAAAACTTTTAAGCACGAAAAGACGAACCGCCGCCAGAAGCAGAAGATCGCACATGGGTGCTTGCGTTGACCACTTTGCGCAATGAGCGCAGAGACATCATTGCTGAAACCAGAGCTGGGTGGGGGGCCACAATTTATCATGCCTTCGCCGATGGTCATTTTAAAGACATTTGAGAAATGTATTTTTCTGAAGTTATTGATTTATGCTTATTAGACCAGCCAGGATGGACTGTTGTCACTGGCCGTTTGTTCGGCCAGCGATTGGGCCAAAATTAGCAGACGACAGATCCCCTACCGCTCATCGGCGTCAATGAGCCAAATGAAGTCATCGTGGTCCTGAATATAAGATTGCATTCCAAAACATCTAAGCTCGAATGCATTGCAAGGCAAGAGAAAGTTGTGCTGTGTTATATTTTCAATCGCTGAAACGTAAATAACCACGCCTGTTTTCATTATGCGGGTGTTGGTACTCCTAAAGTTATTAGAAAATATGAAAAATGGCAATTTTCATTGTACGAAGTACAAAACTATTCCGTTTCCGTAACACCCATTATTGAATGTTCAAAACGTCTTTAAAACAAGATTTTATAGTAAATAAAACAATGTTTTACGATGGTGGTGCGGGGAGCATCGGGTTTTACCACCCGACTGTCTTTAATGCTTCCCCGGACATAAAACTGGTCCTTCGACAGCACTCTCGAAAGAGCTCAGTGCATCACCAGCGCGCTAGCATCCCCCTCCATCGCACGCGTAAACACGTTAACTTGGAAGCACCATACCTCGATGTGTTCCATTTTGCATGTGTCACCGGAGACCCCGAATGACCCACGAAGAAGAGGGGACAAGCCACGTCTTTCTATTACAGTGAATTCTGCGTCAGAGAGACGAAAAAGGGTTGTAAAACGACGCGCGTAAACGAGGCGAACATTTCTAGAGCGACGCTATATTTCCACAGGGATTACTTCTTGCTCCCAGGTTTTCGCGATTGTTCTTAAAATTTTCTTTCTTTCCTATTCCTTTTATTTTTCGTAAACAGCCGTGAACTCCTCTTTCTGGAGACGTGACAATATTACGCATTATTTATCCAGTGCTGTGTCAGAAGGTGCTTACACTTGAGTGCAAGAACGTACAAAAAGTGCAGGTTTAACGGGTATGGTCGAATAATGTTCTCTGCAATAACGTGTAAACATTATCTCTCCGTGGCAGCCGGTGTGCAGTTGCGTTCTTGAACGCGTGTTTCCTCCAAAATGCACTAGGTTCATAAAACAATTGAACCAAGCAAGCCAAGCCGCCTGCAGAATGGCGTCAAACACGACGATAGGCATCTTGGTGATGAAATCTAACTTTTTTATGCATGGGTGCAGTTTTTCGCTGTTTTGGTAAAGCCAAACTATTTGCGTCTTCCTGAAAAAATAAATTTCGGCAAAATGCCAGCGCTTAATAGTGTTGTCTGCAATGCAACACATATCTGTGAAGGAAGGTGAAGGAAAATATATAAACAACACCTTTGCTAGTGGGTTTTGCTTACTTGATTTCCACTCATTTTTGCATACTGGGCTTAACGCAATCGCACTGAATTCACCTCAGCAATGCGAGGGGGGCCAGTGACTGGTGGCGGCTCAGGTGGCTGTAATAAGGCATTCAAGTACAGTGTGTGACGTCAGTTTTGTTTTGTGCACAGAGCTTCCACTCGGCGCGCCGTCGTCCAGCAGGCGCTGTCAGCCGCCCTGCTTGTCCACGGGCAGCCGGTCAGCCTTCGAGTGTTCGTACTGATCACATCGCTGTCTCCGCTGCGGGCCTACGTGCACACTGAAGGAATGGTGCGGCTGCGGAGCTACCGATCAGGATCCACCTTTGCCAAGGTAAAGGTGGCAGACGCACGGTCACGTAACACCGGGCAGGCTCAAAGCACCGTACGCAGTGAAATGAAAAGAAGGGCAGGCGAGCGGTGAGCCACTTTATGGACAACCTACGTTGCCTCCGTCATCCTTAGAAGAAAACTTCGTAAACATCTGCGTCTGAATGCGATAACGTTAAATGCTCCGTTCACCTAAACTCCGGCGCCGGCAGCCGTCCGCCGGCGTTGTGAGCGAAGAGTCGTGACCATAGCGCTGACATTTCCGAGCACTGACTGGAAGTAGGGGTGTCTGAAATTACTCCCAACTCAGGCCTCTCCTTTCATATGGGAAAGTGATATTAGAATGAGCCCGCCAGGATCGTTGCATTCACAGTACCCCATAGGCCACGCAGATACATTCATAAGGCTTGGTTCATAATCGAGGCTTTATATGTGGGCTGGTAGCCTACGCTATCGCGTCATACACATAAAGGCGGAGCTTAGAAGTTTCGCTATTCCCCGTATTTTTGTCTTAGAGCTAGAATTTGTAAGTATCAGGAAGAGAATGCATCGGCATACCCGACGAATGCTTAATCAGGTACTGCTAGAACACGAACCAGCCACATAAATTAGAAGGCCATCAGGATATATTTTCTTTCTTTTTTTGTCAAAATACGATAACACTATTTCTTTGTATATATATATATATATATATATATAAGCAGTTTTTGGTGCTAGAAGCGCAGCCAAGAGATTTTTAGGCTGGTGTCAGTAGCATTGAAGGACTCTGGTATGGCCGTACCAACTGTGGAAACACACGAATGCGTTAAAAATGTGCAACCATGCGACTATTTGACTTGACGCAGCTTCCGCTGTGCAATTGCACTTACTGCCCTTAGAAAAGGAACCTCAAGAAATCTTCCGTTTCATCATGCTCCTCTTTCGAAGGCTGCGCAATCGTAGGCCGCTTGCACGAAGCATATCCTGCGTCGTCCAGCTTTGGTCACTCCCGATGAAGAAGCGCGCTCAGCACAGACCACTTCAACGCCCTCGCCGAGCTTGCGATCATGATCAGCCGCCGGAATGACTAGGATGCGGCAAAAGCCGCCGCTAAAGAAAGGATGACAGTATCGGGGCTACATAAGGAGTCACCTATCATACAGGTCAGACCTTATACGTCGAATGCTGACAATGCTCTTCATGTTGCCCATTTAAAACAGTCTAAAAAGAGCCACTTTGCTGATCTTTTCATTACAAACAAGGCATCGTGATAAGAAATGAAGCATCTTTTTTTTTTTTTTTACTCATTTAGCTTGTCGAAGATCGTGTTTGTGTCCAATGAGAGGGTGGGTGTGCTGCATTTCGAATGGCGCAGATATACTTTCGCAGAAGAGTCATGCTTTCAACCTGACGCAGCAAAAGGTAAGCTCTGCTAGGCTTCGACATGCCCAGAAAGTAGTGCTGTTTTCCTGCTGTTTATGTCCTTGACGCGTAGT
Organism: Amblyomma maculatum; assembly: GCF_055883805.1. Taxonomy (NCBI): domain Eukaryota; kingdom Metazoa; phylum Arthropoda; class Arachnida; order Ixodida; family Ixodidae; genus Amblyomma; species Amblyomma maculatum. The sequence continues at coordinate 319,692,615 of NC_139344.1, read as the reverse complement.
TGCACAAAAATGTATTCAACAACTCTTTTGTCCATTATGCGCTCTATTTCACCCGGCGAAAACGCCCCAGTCTTTCTTCACATATCTCTTCACTGCGCCTCCAATCGGGCGTTCATCGCGTTATCGCCTAATTACACTAAAACCTAGTTCCGTATAATTTTGTCAGAGCTGTTAAATGTAGGGTGGACAGTCTACCTATACGATACCATGTAGGGCAATATATTACCATGGTCTTGTGGACAACGAGGACAATGAAGTGCGGTGCTTGTGGGTTGGCCATCTAAGGGCACAACAACAGCAATGAGGGATAATTGCGTTCTGGCGCTACTCGTCGGTATTTCTCTTAGAAGAAGGCAGCAGAGCAGATAACACAAAGCGTAAGAGGCACACACACGCACTCAAGGACAACGCTGCACTGACAACTATATTAACTATAAACCGCACATCTTCTTCCTTCACTTCACATCTGCAGCCAACTTCCTCCTTGTATTTAACATCCTGCCGGTTTGCGCAAAAATTTTAGTTCCTTCTTCAACAAAACCAGTGATGGCATACTGACACATTGGTCGCCCAAGTCACAGACTGATATGCTTCAGAAATCGCCCTTGCTAACTTGTCCTTCGTTCTTTTCATAACCTTAACATTGTGAAGGTCAGCTGGACATTTTTGGTTTCTACAACCAACGCGGAAAGAAGAAGACGTGTCGCTGAGCACCGTGGCTACATCGTGTCCAGTAAGATTTCGAACTACGTCTGCAGTCCGCGCCCACACAGCGGCAATCAAACTCTTGAAGAAGAGCATAAAGGCCAAACAACCCGTGCGTGGCAAGAAGAGCATCAAGGACACAGCCCTCCGGGTAGACGCTGCAGAATGCCGACGCGGCCATGCTGCTAGGCCTACTGGGACTCGGCGGAGCCGCAGCTCTGATAATATGGCAAGAATGGGGACGCCAATGGACCCTCCGGTAGTCGCTGTGACTTCTGCAAGCACAACGGCAGGCTGCGGTAATGAGCCTTTACCTGGAGCTAGCACTTGGCCACAGAGCAACGTAGACATTACTTCGAATACGAGGACAACGCTCGGGCCGCTACCCGAGCTAAACGATACACATCAGGCTATGGATGTGCAACAGGAAGTCGTCACTAACGCTTCTCAACGGACACCCCGGCTGGTCAAACTACCTGGGCCACCAGTCAACACACCACCGGCAAAGAAGGTAAGGGCCGCCCCTGATAAGCTAGCATCCGCTTATCCAACACCAGCCTTGCAGAAATCCTTCAGAGTGCATATCAGACCTACAGTGCAGTTTGATATCACTAAGATACCCACCAGAACAATGCAGAGAGTAATAGACGCAGCGCTTGGTACCACAGGTTACCAGGGGTTTGTAAGCCACAGGGCATCTAATACTGTCACAGTACATTTAGCCACCATTGAGGATGCACGCAAAATGACCACAGTAACACAGATTCCAATCACGACAGAGGAGTATCTTCCTGTCCAGACGTATTTTGCGTCAGGTCCAAATACTCAGCGATGTGTCCTCTATGACCTAGACCTACAAGATTCCCCGGAGACGGTGGCCAGAGACCTAATATCAGGAACACATACTGTGTTAGCCGCACGTCGTATGGGGAACAGAGGCACTTTTCTCATCACATTACAGGGACCAGATACTCTTCCGGACAGATTCTACTACAATGGCCGCATAGTGCGACCCAAAACGTACAAACCTAGACCGGTTCACTGTTACAGGTGCTACAGAGAAGGTCATATGCAGAAATTTTGTCCATATGGAGTTAACCCCGAATACATAACTGAATCTGGAGAAGCGAAATTCAAATGCGGCCTATGCAAATCTGATGATCACGATATCACTTCATCTCAGTGTCCGACAAAAAAGCGAAAGCTCGAGTTAGCAAGGGCTGGACGACATAAACAATATGCACCGTTAATGGTTAAAAACAGATTTGCAACTCTGGCCGAAGAGCTGTTTGATGACCCGCTAGAAGAAGAAGAGCCTGTTGAGGTGGTTGCACAGAACAGTGCATCTTTTGCTTCTACGCTAAAACATGGACGACGCACAAAACGGAGCACAGTGGCATTCACTACTGATGATTTTCCGGACCTTAAAGACTGCACAAGCCAGCAGGATGCAATAGAAAAAGAAATTGCGATGCTTTCAGCACAAATTGCACAGCTGCGACAAAAGAAAGCACATATAGCGCAACGACGAAAGGAGAGCTCAGAAAAACAGAAAGAAACGCTTGCAGGCAGTACGACAGCAAGGTTAGTGGATGCTCCGAATTGTAAACCTGCCGATAACATACCTATTTGGAAGGCGGTACTGGACACGCTTACGCAACTGACACACCTCATTCAGAGCAGCTTACATCATGGATAGAAGTAGCCGAAACAAGTGGCAACAGATTACACAATGGAACTGCAGAGGGCTCTGTAATAAAGTTGGGGAAATAAATACAAAATTATTGTACGGTAAGCTACAATCATGGGCGTTCTTGATACAGGAGCACAATAGGTTATATTCAATAACAGGATATATAGGGTACCATTGTCCTTCTATCCCTGATAAACGAGCAAGAGCAGAGGCCGAAACACCAGGAAAAGCTGCCGTTTACATTAGGGCCAACATTCCCCAAACGCCACTTGACTTGAGCAAGTGGTGCAACACTCAGCAGGAAGTAGTTGCTGTACTCACGCGTCCGAACAAAACGCCCCTTATATTAGTGTCCATGTACGCTAGGCCAAGAAACACAGTGCTTAATCTTGGATGGGTTAAGCATATTCGCCATTCATACCCTGGAATTGCGATACTAATCGGTGGAGATTTTAACGCTCCGCACACCGTATGGGGATATGATTATGATTCTAAAAGGGGTGATCAAGTTCATACTGCCTTCACAGAAATGGAATTTACACTGCTAAATCATCCAGGAGTCGCAACACTACCTGCAACACAAACACGCTCACCAGACTTGACGTGGTGGAAGGGCCCTGGTGCACCACTATGGCAGGCGGAATTAGATGCGTGGGGTAGTGATCATGTCCCCATTGGTATTGGTCTTAATTTGGGACATATGAAGAAAATTCGAAAGAAAGCGTCTGTTACACATTGGGATGGTGTACGGCAGGATACTCGAACGCATTCAGTTAGCCCGAATACTCTCGTTACTACCCTTCAAAAGGTACTCAAGGATCACACCATTACAACTACAGTGAACGAAGATCAGCCAACTCCCGACCTGCACCTACTAAAACTTTGGGCACGCCGAAAGCGGGCCGAGATACAGGCTGGTCGCCATCCTGAAGACGTGCAAAGAAGAATTGAGTTAAACAGAGTGACGGCACAGGCACGCCGATATGAAAAACAGCTGGCTCATAGGAGATGGGATGAGTGGTGCAGTCGTTTGGGCTCAGGAACGAATAACAAGGCCCTCTGGAGGACTTTCCATGGCATGGAAAAGAGGCGGCAGGTTAAAGATCATGCAGAAAGTATTAGACTCGCATTACAGCTTACACCAGAAGAGTTTGCAGATCAGGCTGCTGCCCTTTTCTTCCCGAACCACGCACATTATCCGGCGCCTTCACCGACAGTGGATGCGGTTGATAAAACAGGAATAACATTACCATTTACAAAATTGGAGTTATTGGCTGCTATAGAAGAAGCGAATGGTAAAACTGCGCCTGGACATGACGATATTCTTTATGAAGTATTCAAGAATTTAGAAGGAGCCGCAGTTGACGGCTTGTTGGATGTGGTAAATGAGGTATGGCAAGGAGGAGACATTCCACTCGGCTGGAAACACTCGGTGGTGGTAACAATACCAAAGGCTGGGAAACCTCCCACAAGTCTAGAATCTTTGCGGCCTATCTCGCTAACACCCACAATTTGCAAAATCTATGAAAAGATGATAGCCACCCGCCTGTCATGGTGGTTGGAAAGTAATAAAAAATACCATGCTCGACAAATTGGGTTCCGAACAAACCTTGGGACAGAAAATGGACTGGCTGTGCTCGCTGAAGAGGTCATACACGTGTCGCCTTATAGCCACCTAGTGCGCACTGTAGTGGCTACCGACATGGCGAAGGCATACGACAACGTGTTACATGCCAAGATTCTTAGCAACATAGAATGTATGGGCATTCCCTTGCAGGTCATAAAAGCAGTACATAATCTGCTTAAGGACAGGACGTTTTCTATCCGGATAAACGGAAAACAAATTGGCAATTACACCTCGAACAGAGGCGTGCCACAAGGGTCAGTGTTAGCACCTTTATTATTTAATATCGCACTGATCCCATTGGCGTGGAAATTAGCTAAAATACCAGAAGTGGGGTTCATGATATACGCAGATGATGTCACGATTTGGTCTGTTCATAAACAAATTGACAGACAGATTCGGCATCTGCAAGAGGCTTTAAATACCATAGATGAGTACGTGCAAAGTGCAGGCCTGGAATTATCACCTCAAAAGTCCAGTTACATTCATGTTGCCAACAAGAATGGAAGAAAACAATTGGCAACGCAAAGAGTCTCCCTAAAGATTGGAAATCAGGCACTGGAAGAGGTGGACGAGTTGAGAGTTCTTGGCCTAGAAATTCACAAATCCGGCAAAGGAACACAATGGCTTCATAAAGTGAAAAAAGTAGCTGCGACTTCCTTAAACTTGATAAAACGCATTTCGTCTAGGGGAGGAGGAGCTCGAGCGGACATGGCAAGACGTCTTGTACAATCAGTGTTACAGCCGAGGATACTATACCAGGCCCAATTCCAAAGACTCACGAGGCGGCAATGGGCAAAATTGGAAACAATAAATAGAAACGCAATGCGCACTATCACGGCCTTACCAAAACTTACCCCTATCCCTATTCTCCAAGAGTTTGCACAGATAAATACGTTGACAGAATTAATTGAGCAACGAGAGGCAACAAGAGATATGAAGCGAAAGTACGTTACGCCCATAGCATCCTTGTACAACGAAGTGGCAGTTCGAACACCACCAATGGCTGACCCCCCTCCTTGGGAATTCACTACTATCACGACAAACAAGACCACTCGGCTTCGTCGCAAAGAAAAGCTGGCATCTCGACCTCTGGTTGATGCACTTCCAGGTACCTTAATTGCATATACGGACGCATCAATTATAGAAAATGGCGGTAGAACAGCAGCTACTAGTCCAACACACAGCGAACTAAAGGTACATAAAGAATATCTTTTAGAATACCCGGACCCGCTTGTGATGGAACTCTATGCAATCCGCGATGCTATGGAGGCCATAAATAAAATAGATTCGATAACAGAAGCCCACATCTATACAGACTCCTTAGCCGCCATAAAACAACTAAAGAAAGTGACGAAGACGCTATTTGTTACCCAGGAAATCCACGCACTCAATAAAAAAACAAAGATAAGCATCCAGATACATTGGACACAAGACAATGCTGAGAACGCTGAGCAGAGAAAAGTTGACCACCTCACACACGAAGTTCCACACACTAATGCGCCCCCCACCAGGCTCCCTTTCGATGCCCGCTCCGCTGTTTCCATTTTAGCATCCTCTTTAAGGAAAAGTACACGTGCCCTCATTCCCCCGTGTACATTCCCACTCCCTCGTAACTTAACGAGATTGGAGGAGGTTTCCCTTAGAAGGATAAGAGCTGGGGCGGCCCTTACCCCGTCGGTAAAATGCCGATGGGAATCGCAAGCTGAAATCGGACCAACAACATGCCCAAAGTGTTCCACACCAGCTGCAGAAGTGGATGTTCGTCACCTGCTATGGACTTGTGCAGGGACAAGGGAATCAAGGACAAAGATTCTGCGCGAAGTGGGTCTAACCACAACAAGGGAAGATGACTTTTCTAAATGGCTCACCGACAACGCTAAGAGCGGGAGCCTGCTCCGGTTCCTCACGGAAAACCATTTACATGAGTTTATATAATATGTCTTATGGCAAGTTTGCGTACAAAAAAAAAAAAAAAAAAACCAACGCAGTCTTTGTAGTGCACAGCGAGATTAGTGCCATACTTGTCCGATATTTCCATAGCGTGCTCTCTAATCCTGTCATTGAGACATCTTCCTGTCAGTCCAATATATTTCTTTACACAATGCAAGAGTATCTCATAAAAAAAAAAAAAAAAAAACCCTGAATACACTTAGAGTACGTAGTCCGGTGCGAAGTTTTGCATCCAGAGTTGAAGTCCTGATTGTTAACCTGCACACACATCCCTTTAGCTCTTTTTGGTGCCGTTGGAATAATCCGGATGCAGTGTCTTTGACCAATCTTCATTAGATTATGGGTGAAGCCATGCATATATGGTACCATTGACCACTTGTTTCCTTGAGTAAGGTTTTCTTTTCGAATTTTCCGCTTGATCGGCAGGAAAATGCTTTCTATTATGCTACACAGGAAATGCTCAGGATACCTTGCCTCTAGAAGTCTCTCAGTCTGGCTTAGAAAACTTTTTTTTTTAACACGGTGGTGGCATGATTTGTTGAGAGCCAACGACAATGCAGCCTTCGCAACACCTCTTTTTACTGTCTTTGAATCGGAAGAAACTACTTGTTTCCTCTTGGCTGGTAAGTCCAACATAAGTGTTCTGGCACGAATTCGAGAGTCAAATCCAGGAAGCGCAAAACACCTTCCTTTGGAAGTTCCAGTTGCCTTTCCTTTCTCTAAATCATACAACACCAATAAGTCGTCAACGTAACGAACAATCTTTACAATGCATTTATCTTTAATAGCCGTCAGAATCCTTCTGTCTAATGAATCTAATGTCTGTCTAATAATCTAATGAAGATTGGTCAAAGACACGGCATCCGGATTATTCCAACGGCACCAAACAGAGCTAAAGGGATGTGTGTGCAGGTTAACAACCAGGACTTCAACTCTGGATGCAAAACTTCGCACCGGAATAGGTACTCTAAGTGTATTCAGGGGGTTGTTTATGAGATACTCTTGCATTGTGGAAATATATTGGACAGACAGGAAGATGTCTCAATGACAGGAGTAGAGAGCACGCTATGGCAATATCGGACAATTCTGGCACTAATCTCGCTCTGCACTGCAAAGACTACGTTGGTTGTAGAGACCAAAAATATCCGGCTGACCTTTAGAATGTTACGGTTATAAAAAGGATGAAGGACAAGTTAGCAAGGAAGATTTATGAAGCATAAGCAATCTGTGACTTGGGAGACCAATGTGTCAGTGGTGGTGGTGGTGGTGGTGGTGGTAGTGGTTATTTGTTGTATATACAAAAGGAAAGAAAAGATGTTTGCCAGCCCCGGTATCTGCTATCTGATATCTGAAGCACCTGAACTGGGGCGGCGGAAATAAAGGGATAGCGAGGAAGAGGTAGAGGAAATCAAAGAGGTGAGCGATAGGGAGAAAGAAAAGGGTAGGTAAAAATAAAAGAAATATATACACTATGGTACAGTACACAGTAGTTTGTTTGTGGCATGTGCCAGTATGCCATCAGTGGTTTTGTTGAAGAAGGAAGTAGAATTTTTGCGCAAACCGGCAGGATGTTAAAGACAAGGAGGAAGTTGGCTGCAGACGTGAAGTGAAGGAGGAAGATGTGCGGTTTCTAATTAATATAGTTGTCAGTTTTAATTTGAAGTTTTAATCTGTACATATAAATCTTACTATTCGCCTACTGCGTGCGTTAGTATTTACTCTTTTATATTTTGGTTTATCATATTTACATTTCCTTTTCTATTCCCTAGCATTTATTTTTTTTTCGGATGTAGTTATACATCTCAAAATCTAATTATCTCTGCACCCCAATTCTTGGCCGATCCCCCTGTGTGGGTATGTGCCATCACATTAGAGGATAACAACAACAACAACAGTGCAGCGTTGTCCTTGTGTGCGTGTGTGTGCCTCTTACGCTTTGTGTTGTTACCGGCTCTGCTGCCTTCTAATAGATGTGTGACAAACTAGTTCAGCGTTTGACTCTATTATCGTCGCTATTGTTCCTTGTTTCATCTCATCTGATGTTTTCTTGAACAAACCCTTATTACCCTTTTGTTATATATATAATACGGGGCGGCAAGCCGATGAGTACAGGAGAACAGAGAACCGACAGAAAATGTTGGATGACCATGAGATGACGTTTAATGAATCGCGGCAGGCCTAGCGCTAGCGCTACTGCCCGAGCCATTGCTCGCTTCTTCGTCCGTAACATTACCCGGGGACACCAAGCGATCGTCCCGATCGTGGACGAGGAAGTTTGCCGATGTTGATGAGTCCATGTCATGACGATGGGCATGTCTGAATGGCTAAAGAAGAAGAAGACGGAAGAAGAGAACGGCTTGCCGGCACGATGATTCCCGATGAAGCTTGACCCAAAACGCTTTCGTGCCACAGGTCGCCATGACTTGATGGCAGAGGCCACGGCACGCACCGCATGGCATGGGCCGGGGAGGATGCCTTCAAGTGTAACGGCAGCTTGGGTCGTGGGGTCTTTGGTGGGCACATCTGGTCAGTCGGGTCATATATGGTCGTCCGGTTCTCTCTTTGCGTCTCGTGGTCATATGTGGCGTCTCGGGTCGGTCTGTTTTCGTCGTGTCTTGTGGTCGGGGTGGGGAGGGAATGGAGGAACGGCAAGGTCATGCTGGGTCCGGCAGGCTCGGGACCAGCAATGCGATGCCTCCTAACCTTCTGCTGACGGCGCAAGATGTCGCAGGGCACCTAAGGTCCGGGCCAGGATGAGGGGAGATAATGACGTACCCGGTACCTCCAACCAAATGTTACGGGGCGGCAAGTCGGTGAATACAGGAGAACAGAGAGAAGATCTTCGATGACCGTGAGATGTCGTTTAATGAATCGCGGCGGGCCTAGCGCGAGCGCTCCTACCCGCGTCACTGCCCACTTCTTTCTCGTCCGTAACATTACCCTGTGCTTCCTATGCTTCTTCCTCTCCTGCTGCCTGCGTTCCTTCCTCTCACGAGTAGTTGACGATATTCTCCCTTCGTGCTCCGTCCGCCACAAATTAACTACCGCACATCACCCAGACCAACGGTCTCACGGAACGTCTAAATCGTACGCTCCCAGACATGCTTTCCATGCAAGTGTCTGACGACCACCGGGATTAGGACGTTCATCTACCCTTCCTGACGTTCACCTACAACTCGTCTGTCCATTATACCGCTGGATACTCTTCATTTTACTTGCTATTTGCTCGACACCCGTTACTGCCTGTCGACACCTCACTACCCCTGTCAGACGCCACAAATACTTACGCCAGTGATGCCGTCGCCCGCGCTCATATTGCCTGCCCGATTGCTCATGCCAGGCTCTCTGTATCCCAAGACTCTCAAAAATGCCGGTAAACAGTCGCCATCGTGATGAATTCTGCATCTCTCGTCTAGCCGTGGCCTCGTGCCGTCGAGTGGGGTTGTGCGAAAACCTTTTGCCCCGTTAAACAGGCCCTTGCCGTGTTTTGCTCCCCGTTACTGACGCCACACACGAAGTTGAACCTGTGCATCCGAAGTCCCCGTCCGCAGTGCCTATCCTCCGAAATTTTACATGTGTCCCGTATCAAGCCCTATAATTCACATTCTATTTCACTAACGTAGAAAGCACCGGGATTGCGCTTTTCCCGAGGGGGGTATAGTGTTACTAGTGGTATTCGCTGGTCATGCTCCAGGGACGATGAAGTGCGACAGCTGCCTAAAGACGACGACGCCAAGGATGGACAGATCTGAGCTACTATCAATGCTAGTGGTAAGCACTGCTATCGCTTGTGAATCTTCGCCTAAACTTTATATATATATTGTGAGCCTTCTGTGGACCTTCTTTCATTTGTACATGCCATCATCATCTTCTTTCATTTGTACATACCATCATCATCGTCCCGCGGCGCCGGCTCTGGCGCGTGCCTGGGTTGGTGACCGGATTAAAAACGCTGGACAAGGCTTCGCTGTCCTTGCCGCCACGACCTCGCCGTCTTGACCTAGCCTTCTTCCACAAGTGGTGGAGGTGAGAATTGATCCCCTTGCTGTTTTGTGCCCTGCCTCTCGCTGGAGCTACGTTCCGGTCGCTGTTTACCGCCTGCCACCATCGTTATGTCTACCGAGAGCACCCACGATTCGGCAGGACCCTCTACCTCGGCTGCACCACCCCCTCCGACTATGCCCGCACGACAACGCGACCCGCCGCTGTTCGCTGGTCGTCGCGACGAAGACGTCGATGACTGGCTGGACACCTATGAACGCTGCAGTAACTACAATCGGTGGGACGACGCTCTAAAATTTCTGAACGTTTCTTTCTACCTCATTGAGGTCGCCAGAACCTGGTTTATTAACCGCGAACCCCACACCACTAACTGGACAACATTCAAGCAGCAGTTCCGCCAATATTTCGCCGACCCAGCAGTTCGCACTGAGGTCGCGAAGAACAAGCTCGCCTCTCGCCTCCAAGGTCCCGATGAGTCGTACGCGTCTTATATAGAGGCCATACTTGCACTCTGCCGGCGTGTTAGTCCCACCATGCCGGAACCTGAACGCGTACACCACATCTTAAAAGGAATTAATTCTGTGGCTTATAATACCCTGATTGCCCAGAATCCTTCTACTGTTGACGCCATTATTGCGACCTGCCAACGCATCGACCAGCTGCAGTCCTCCCGATTGCAGCCCAGCATTGCTACAGGCCCGACCTATGCTGACCTGGATCTACGGGCACTGATTCGAGCCATCATCCGGGAGGAGCTCCAAGCCCTCAAGCCTGTCTGTCGACACGGGTGCGATCATTCTTCCGTACCTTCTAATGACGCCGGTCTGCGCAACATCATTAAAGATGAGCTGGCAACAATCACGCGACCTATGCCGTCCGACCCTCCTGCACCCCGCCAAGCATCGACTTACGCGCACGTCGCAGCATCACCCCCTCCTTTTGTTCCGCCGCCCCAACTGGCATCGCCCTACAACCACATCAACGCCGTGACGACGGCTCAGTCTACGCCACCCTATTACGCACCCTGGCGCCCCTCTCGCCCAGTGTGCTACTACTGTGGAATACGAGGACATATATCCCGCTTCTGCCGTCGCCGTATTCAGAACGAGCGGCGTGGTTATGACGCATTCGAAAGTGACGTACCCTCATATTATCAGCGACGACCTCCTATGTCCAGCCCACCTCGAAGATCATCCCCACCTCCAGAATCCTCGTCTGAGCCTCGTGGAACCCATGCGTCCCGACGTCGGTCCCTATCCCCATACCGCCGCTCAGTTTCCCCTCTCCGACCCGCAACAACTCTCCCTGTCCGCCATCCGGAAAACTAAGCGTTGCAGTTTCCGGAGGTCAAACTGCAGTCTGCGAACTTACCAAAAGTCCTCCAGATCGCCCGTATAATGTGATTTCTGTTTTCGCTGAAGGATTACCGGTAGAAGCATTGATTGATACAGGGGCTGCAATTTCTGTCATGCACGCTGATTTGTGCTACCGTTTGCGAAAAGTTACGACACCATATGATGGGCCTGAACTCCGTGGAGCCAATGACGTCCCTTTGCGCCCTTTAGCAAAGTGCACCGTACGAGTTGTTATTGACGGCGTCCGCCATCATGTGCAGTTTGCTGTGCTCTCTCCATGTGCGCATCTGATAATTTTTGGATGGGATTTTTTGTCAACCGCTTCGGCATTAATTTCTTGTGGCGACCGTGTTATCCATATGACAGACAGCGATTTTTCATCTGAAGTTTCTGAACGACATCATCCCCTCGTTGCCGCCGCTGATACTGTTCTGCCTCCTCAGTGCGAAAAACTGCTTACCGTTGTTTCTGACCACATCGCTGACGGGGACGTACTCATCGCACCATCTTATCGTCATCTTGAACGCGGTATCGCCTTCCCGTCTAGTCTTGTGAGGTTCTGCAACGGCTCAGCGACAGTAGCGGCCACTAACACTTCACGTGAATCCCTCGTGCTCCGAAAAGGAACTTCTCTCCCCTGCAAGGTGGATGTTCAACCTTTGTCCTTGATGGTGCTCACCGCCCCTCAGTCTCAGCACCGTGTTTCGACAGACGTCTCTCTTTCTGTTCTCACAAAGACTATTAATCCTAACCTCACGCCGAACCAACGCCAAGAACTGCTGACATTGCTTCGACAACACCAAGCCATTTTTGATGCCACTTCCCCACCACTGGGACGGACTAGTGTTGCGCACCATCGCATCATTACTGAAGGTAACTCTATCGTTCGCCGACGGCCTTATCGGGTTTCCCTCTCTGAACGAAAGGTAATTGAAGAAAATGTAAATGACATGCTCCATCGCAATATTATTCGTCCCTCGACAAGTCCATGGTCCTCCCCAGTAGTGTTAGTTAAAAAAAAAGGACGGCTCGGTACGCTTTTGTGTTGATTACCGCGCACTCAACAAAATTACCCGCAAAGATGTATACCCAATGCCAAGAATTGATGACGCCCTTGACTATCTCCAAGGCGCCGAATATTTCTCGACTTTGGACCTCCGCTCAGGTTATTGGCAAATACCTATGCACGAGGACGATAAAGAAAAAACCGCTTTCGCAACTCCCGATGGCCTTTACGAATTTAATGTTATGCCTTTCGGACTTTGTAACGCACCAGCGACATTTGAAAGGATGATCGATACTGTGCTTCGTGGCCTAAAATGGAGAACCTGTTTATGCTACTTGGATGACATTGTCATCTTTTCGTCAACTTTTAACGACCATCTCACGCGCCTGAATGAGGTCCTCACGTGTCTCGCTTCAGCGGGCCTTCAGCTCAACACCAAGAAGTGCCACTTTGCACAGAAGGAAATTAAAATATTGGGACATCTAGTCAGCCATGATGGCATTCGTCCAGACCCTGAAAAAATTATTGCGGTCTTGAAATTTGCTCGTCCACAACGGACTACAGAGTTGCGCAGTTTTCTCGGCCTGGCGTCTTATTTCCGGCGTTTTATAAAGCATTTTGCAAGTATTGCTGCTCCCCTCCATCAACTACTTAAAGCACGCAGCCCTTTCGTGTGGACTGAACAGTGTGAAGCTGCTTTTAATAACCTGAAGCACGCCCTCACATCAGACCCTGTTCTTGGCCACTTCAGTGACAGCGCTCCAACCATCCTGCACACTGATGCCAGTGGTATCGGTCTTGGCGCTGTACTTCTGCAGCGCGATGCAACTTCGCGTGAGAAAGTGATTGCCTTCGCCAGTCGGACTCTGACTCCAGCTGAGAAAAACTACACTATTACAGAACAGGAGTGCCTTGCCGTCGTCTGGGCTGTCCAAAAGTTTCGCCCTTACCTATACGGTCGGCACTTCACAGTTGTGACCGATCACCATGCTCTTTGCTGGTTGTCTTCGCTCAAAAATTTGACAGGCCGACTTAGCCGTTGGATTCTACGCCTGCAAGAATACGATTTTGACGTCATTTATAAATCGGGTCGCCAACACCAAGACGCCGACGCTTTTTCTCGCTGTCCACTTTCGGAATCGGCTTGCTGTTTTTCTTCCCAATGCATTTCCACCTATGACCACAGCCGACCATCTCTTTCCCCGACGTATATCACAACAGTTTCATTTGACGACGCAGAGAACAAACACACTCTCCGCTCACAGCAATTAGCCGATGCCTACTGCCGTCCCATCATCGATCGCCTTATTGGCGCTTCGGACCCGCCCAATGCTCGGCTTCGCCGACAACTTCGCAATTTCAAGCTCGAAGATGGCATCCTACTCCGCTTCGTGTATTGCCCTGACGGAACTCGCTGGATACCAGTCGTGCCGCGTGTGCTTCGTCAACGAATACTGGCGGCTCTCCACGATGACGCTACTGCAGGTCACCTTGGTATTGACAAAACCTACGACCGCGTGAAAAAACGATTCTTTTGGCCTGGCCTATCTTCCAGCGTTGCCAAATACGTCGCATCCTGCCCTCTATGCCAACGTAGCAAACGGCCGACTTCTTCACCCGCTGGCCTTCTACAACCTGTTCCCTGTCCCGCCACGCCATTCGACGTAGTCGGCATCGATTTATATGGTCCCCTACCTCTCTCCGAGGGGGGTAACCATTGGATTATAACAGCTGTCGACCACCTTACACGCTATGCTGAGACAGCACCTGTACCGACCGGTTCCGCTCAAGAAGTAGCAAATTTCTTTTTGCAATCAATTGTATTGCGTCATGGCGCTCCTCGGGTGCTCCTAAGTGACCGCGGGACGGCCTTCTTATCGACAGTCGTTGCCGAAGTTCTTTACGCGTCATCCACCCTTCATAAGACAACCTCGAGCTACCATCCCCAGACTAACGGGCTGACTGAGCGATTTCACCGCACCTTATCGGATATGATCTCCATGTATATCACACCGGATCATCGAAATTGGGACACTATTCTACCATTCGTCACTTTCGCCTATAACACAGCAGTACAACGGACTACCGGTTATTCTCCATTTTTCCTCGTTTATGGCCGTCCTCCCACTACAATTCTCGACGCTTCCTTCTTCTCTACGCCCGACTACTCCACATCGGTACCTACCCAGTTCTTATCTCGTGTGGCCAGATGCCGTCATCTTGCCCGCCTCAACACAGCAGCGTGCCAGGAAGACCGCAAGAGCCGCTACGATTCTACGCATCGCGTGGTCTCTTATCGTCCCGGTGACGAAGTACTGCTTTATACTCCACTGCGCACCCCTGGCCTTAGTGACAAATTCCACCACCGCTACCTTGGTCCCTACAAGATCATCAGCCAAACTTCTCCAGTTAACTACAAAGTCGCGCCTGTTGATCCCCCAGCCGATCGACGCCACCGTGGAACTGAAATTGTTCATGTCTCTCGCTTGAAACCGTTTGTGCGCCGCGGTACAGTTAGTTAGGAGCGGCCAGGCTGGCCGCTTCCGACCCCCCGGGCAGATTGTGTGAGCCTTCTGTGGACCTTCTTTCATTTGTACATGCCATCATCATCTTCTTTCATTTGTACATACCATCATTAATTCGCCGACTGTTGGCTTCGCCGACTGTTGGCTTCTTTCCTTCATGTATTATAACGAGCACCCTCATTAATTGATCTGCTTGTAGCTTACGGGGGTCTCGGTTCTGGCAGTCTTGAAGCCATAGGTAGCGTAAGAGGGTTCTAGCACAGCTTTCGCCCTCGCTCTCGATCACGTTCTACGTGACGCTGGCGGTAACAAAGGACGTTCCACGTCCGCCGCTATGGCTGAGGGTGGCGCTGGTGAACACTATCAAGGTTCGTATACAGACAACATAAATACCCAAGCAAGTAGCAGAGGGGACAGCGGCCGATGTAGCTCAGTTGGAAGAGCACCGGACGCGATATTCGGAGGTCGTGGGTTCGGTTCCCACCATCGGCACGTTGTTTTTTCTTTTACTTTGTGTTTAATTATATTTCCCCTAAACAGATTACATTACTAATTTCAGTGATTATCCAAGTAAAAATTAAAAGAAAGACATAAAGTACCATCCCCAACGCTTTCCTTGGCCTCGCCGACTGTTGGCTTCTTTCCTTCGTATATATATATATATATATATATATATATATATATATATATATATATATATATATATATATATATATATATATATATATATATATATATATATATATATATATATATATATATATACTTACACCAAGAGTTAAAAAAAATATAGAATGGTGCAACGCTGCTGAACCGAATATGTAGCGAAAGCATTAGCTGCGGGTGACTGAGCATTCTTCTTCTTCTCCTTCGCAATTAGACGCGGCTCTCGCGCATGCGCATAACGGGCGGGGCACACTCACGCAAAACTCTGCCCTGACCCGCGTAGTGTAGCTTTACGCTACAAAAATATTATATTTGAGGTAGGCCATGGAAACCAGTTCCATACAATTGCCAGCCGCCGCGCGCACCAGAGCCGTTTTTTGTTTTGAAATTACTTAATCAGCTAATTATGCTCGTTTTTCTCATTTATTAAACATTCACTTGAGACCATAAGTGTGAATTGGAAAATTGGAGAGCACATTCAGAAACACTCATTTTATTAATTGCAATACTATGAAAAGTCTCCCGTGCACCTTTTTTTCCTGGCTCAAAAAATAGCCGGCGAAATACAAATAAAATCACGTGATTAGCGCCTTTGAGCGCCATAATTGTGGTGCTCCCAATCGTGATTTAAGCGAATGAAATGAGCTGCGGCCATCACTCGACGGTCCCGTTGCAGCGGCAGGCTAACATGTTGGCGATAGATGGAGCGAGCTCGCCGCGCTCGCTTCTATTTGCACCGGCACATGAGGCGCTTTAGCGCAGAGATGTCCGTGGTTGTCTGATACAGGGAACAATTTGGCTGCCTGTAATTGTAGTTCAGAAAGCGATGTGGTGTCTAACCAAGGAAAAACAAATATTGATCTCCAAAGCCAAAGATTTTGTAACTGACAAAAACAGGAAGCCATAGCCTTTCATCTGATGCCCCGTTTACTCTTCGCACATTAAAAAAAAAATAATCCGAAAATGAAGGTTTCAGGTAACCCTAAGCAGCGCTATCGCTTTCAGTCCCTTCTTTCTCTTCTCCCACACTTTCACAGCCATCGGGCGTTTTGTTTGGGCGACACGAAAGCTCTCGCGAGAGAGATTCGCTTCACTCTGGATATTTTTTCTCGTTTATGTCCCGCTTTGCTCCGGTTTGGGCTGTGCGACATGGTTGGCGGCTGTGTGATGCGATACCTGTTGGCGCAATATCAGAAATCGGAGCTTTTTAATGGCAGCTTGGAATGAGCCTCTCGAGGTCTATACTTTTTTATCTCAAAAGCCGGTTCAGAAATGCGGGAAGACAAAAACAACAAAATGATCCAGCTCTACTCAACAGCGTTCATTAAAGAGGAGAAAAAGAATCCGCGAAAAAATCAAGTGTGTAATGCCGTAACGGTGCACGGGGACACCAAGATCCGCTTCAATTCTCTAAGTGACGGTTGCCAAAGTGGCGACTCGGCCCACAGCCTCCTAGCCAGAATCGTAGGCCTGGATAAGGCTGCTTTGTGGCGAGGGGGTTTGAGGCGTCGCGTAGAAAACAAAAGCACACTCACAAGTGACGTTTCTAACACGACCACGCGTGGAGAAGGCGAGAAAAAGAAAGAAAAATCAAATGAAGGAACAACGGCAGTTGCCTGTCGACAAAAATGAAGGTGGCGTAAAGCAGAAAGTGTAAAGCACAAGAGCTCTAACCAAAAGTGAGCTTCGTGTATTTGAGCACAGAAAAAGGTGAACGTCTTAATGTTTGTGTATGTTTGAATTGTGCGAGAGATGTGAACCAAAACAGAGTCGGCATTCTGCCAAGCAGCGCAGACACCTTTATGCGCCTCACGGAAGGGGCAAACCAAAGCCTTTTCCCATCGTCCGCTTTCACCTCCCATTTTTTTTCCTTTGCAGTTACTGGTTCCTTGTCTGCGTCATTTGTTGAAAACTGTTAAAACCCGGTTCATTCTTTTTTTCTTTTGTTCTTATAAATGCGCGACAAAATGTTGTGAATTTCAAAGCAATGAAAAAAGTGAAATTTAAACGCAGAGTGGGAGCCAATGCAGGAGGCTCACATGCCAAATGCGATAGCCATGTATGTCACGCCTCTTTTAGGCTGCCAAAGCCTTGAAGCAAACGCACAACTCCCACCAATCTGCCCCCCTCTTTGGCCGCGCGTTTTCTTGTCCTTGCTTTCTGTTTCTAGCCGTTGCTTTATTTTTTACATTTGTTAGATGCATAAGCGCCGCCTCAGTAGAAAGGCGTTCTGTTGAAGTTTCTTTTCCAAGCATTCTAGCGGTTTTTTTTTTTTTTTGTTCTTTTGTTTTGTTATCCCCCAAATGTCGTGTGCTTAAAACTGAAGCGTCCGCTCAGCGCAATACACGGATGGACGTGGCAGGGCAACTGGCGTGTGCGGAAACACGGGGTGCTGTTGGGCAAAGTGGAGACAGCGGACGTCGGGAAAAGAAAATCGCCGCACGTGCTGAAAAAACGGGAAGGGGTAGGGGTTGCAGAAAAATGAGCTAGCAAGAGGCCTACCAGCTGGACAGGGAAGCAACTCGGGTAAATGGGGAAGGAGCGTGAGGATGCGTGACGCGCGAAGAGAACTTGCGTGAGGAAAGGCACAGGGAGGAAATGGGGAAAGACAGAGGAAAGAAAGGGACCGGGAACGGAACGAGAAAGCAGCGGAAGCGCTAGCAGGGCCTCCTCAGCACCGAAGTCGACGTTGCTGCCGCTAGGTCTTGCTTGGAGCAGCCGCCTCGTTGCAGCCAGAAACGCCGGAAAGTGCCCGCATTCGCCTCAACACGATTTCCCGACTTGACAGCGCAAATAAGCTCGAGCAATAGTTTCTGCGTCCTTTTTTCCTTTTTTCTTTTTGTTATCCTCCCCATATACGCTTTCCTAAGCAGTGCCCGCTGCGAACCTTCTCCCACGAGTGTCGTTTGTACTTCTAGCGTAGTTTCTTTTTGGGGAGGTCTTCCCGTTGTCTGTTGCTTCTTACCAAAAACGGTGGCGTCGCGTTGGTGCTGCCGTTGTTCCCGTGCGCTCTGATTTGGTTTTGTTCAGCTTGTTGCCATAGCGTGCGTAACGCGCCGGTCGCAGGACAAGCGCCTTTCCGAATTAGCCTCCTTACTTCCTACACCTCCTTTCTTCCCTACTTCTCTAGCTTGCCCCACACCTCCTGCGGCTTTCCTACGATTCCAGAAACTGGGCTCGCCTCTTCTTGTGTTTTCTTGGCACCTCAAAATCTGACAGGATGCAATCCTATTTTCTCCCCCGGCAACGGTGAAACCGTAGCAACCTTCCTATCCCCCTCTTCGTTTTTTCTATTATTTTCGTTTCGTTGTGCATACTGTGCAGCATGCTGTTTCCAACAGCTCTTGTGCCACATTTCCAAATCCTTATTTCTTTGATTGTTGAGCTGCTTTTTTTTTTTTTATTCGCCGAACGGAGAGGACTGGTAACCGAACTTTCCTCTCTTCTTTGTCTTTCCCCTTTATTGCGGGGATTGGCAGGCGAAACCGTGCGTGCAGTTGCTTCCCCAATAAGGCCTTCAAGACGCTCGGAAACAGGAGACCACTCCAGATACAAGATGCAGGTGAACAGTTTTACAAAAGCGAAAGTAAACAATGTCAGCATGGACGGGATGCTGGGCACAACCTCTTCACAGCGAGGCATGCCGTTATTCTTGGATGAAGATGGATAAGGCATATTCAATACCCGCAGTGGCCCATGTTGTAAGCGGCCCATACTTGGCCACTGAAACTTCGAAAAGTCTATTGTAAGAACAGGTTGCACATAGAAAAACACGCACAGGAAAAATAAACGCAAGGTAGGCAGAAAGAGCGCTAACTGTCAACTGGTTTATTTATTCGCTTCAGACCGCTATTATATGCAGTATGCACACATGCCTACAAAAATGGAGGGTCAAAAAGAATGAGAGGGCAAATCATAACCGGCGCGACAGTCAAACATAGCAGCTCAAAAACTTATTTTCCGAATTGTACAGGGAAGCAGAAGTATCACTAACACAATTATCGCCTTTTGTCTTGATATGATACGTTTCCAGAAGTTCGCGGGCTACTTTGTCCTTGCTCCTGCCTAGAAATCTAATGCTTGTAAATACTGGTTCACAACCGACGCATGCAATGCAATGAGCAGTCCAAATTTCCTCCTTCTCTATTTGTAATTGTACGCTGATGCTCCCCTGTGCGTTCATTGATGCAGCGTCCTGTCTGGCCCACATACATGCGTCCGCACTTGAGTGGGATCTGACACACAACTCCCGTAGCACATTTGACAAACAAGACAGAAGGCAATAATTGTGTTAGTGACGCTTCTGTTTCCTTGTACAATTCGGAAAAGAATTTTTTAGCGGCTTTGGATAGCGCAAGCTGTGATTTGCCCTTTCATTCTTTCTGCCCCTCCCTTTTTGTAGGCATGTGTGCACACTGCCTGTAAAAGCGGTCTGAAACGAATAAATAAACCAGTTGATAGTTAGAACTCTTTCTGCCTACCTTGTGTTTATATTTCCTGTATGTGTCTTTCTGTACGCAACTTGTTCCTACAATAGTCTGCACCAAGCTAGCCCAGCAAGAAGTTCTCCTAAACTTCGAAAAGTCTATCCGGACTCTGCGAATGCCTGAAATATGAACGCTCATATGGTCGTTTCTTCATCTCTTTTTTGAAAACAACACGAATGATCACCATAGTGATAGGTAAGATCTGGTTGAGAAAAAAATCAGCCTTCGTAATTTCAGAGGAGGAAATTAGCTTAATTAGGCATACCTAAACCGGAAATGTTTGCGCAAATTATTATAGGACTATGTAATTCATGGAAGCTTTAGTGCAGCAACACCTGCGTCACGCAAGTTTTGTGGTCCTTACAGATTCCTTCATGTAAGAATGTGCCTGTCATAGCGGAAATACACATGACGTCAACAATGTACAAGTTCACCTTTCGTCGCCATGCACTCAGGTGAGGTGGCATGTGAGGTCCAGGCATCAGTTTGTGAAGAGAAGCTTTTTGAGCGTTATTTCGACTGCATTCATTTCAAGTTTCATTAATTAATTCATTCATTCATAAATCTTTATTCATAAGGATGACCTGAGGCCTATAGGGGGGAAGGGGATGGGTTAGGTGAGGTCGAGGACGGCAGACTCCGACATGAAGTCTATCAGGGCACTAAGCTTGCGCTTTCACGTTATTCCTACCCTTAGTATCTCAAGCGCTTCGCAGATGACACCATGTACTCGTGCGCCGCATGTTGTTTCTTCGCGCGCTGTGTGGCATGCGTGGTCTTCATCGTAGTGTCCAGGCGCGAGAGCACTATGCTATCGCCACAGCTGATCACGCCTTGTGTAGCACTGTGTAGTAAACACTGTCGTCTTCATCAAATTCCAACTACAAAACACTTTCGCGCTGTGCATTAAACATCGTCGCCTTCACGAAGTTCTGTCTGTACTTCTCCTGCATTTAACCTAGGTAAATACGACCTCTCGATAAGGACAGAGACCACAGCCGAGCCAGACGAGCTGTCGAGACCATCGAACGATGAGAAGCCACACTAGCTTGTTGCCGAGGAGTTCTCAAAGCGCGGAAGCGAGCCAACATCGAAGCGGCAGCAGCGACTGTGGCCGATGGCAGCGCTCGTGAAAATTGCTTCAAGTATTGTTGAACCTATGTCATTGCTTTTGTCTCACCTACACGACAACCGCATGATGACACGCCTTATTTGTTCGCAGTCAGTTTCCTGAAGTATCACCAGGTAGAGCCAGCACCTCCGTAGCTTCAGAGTGACATACCAGGGCCAGTTATATGGCGCGCAAACACCACGCTAACGACCCGTTGGCTCGTGGGTACTTCAGGGCCAAAGGAAGAGCATGACTGCTTCAAAATTAGATACTATGTTATAGAGCAAATGACATATATAAAGAAGAGGTGTGGTAATATCCGATAAATCCTTATGGCTGAAGAACAGCTTCACCAAAGAGTGTCAAGGTACATTGTTCAGCTCTGCTTTAGTGGGAGCAAAGACCAATTTCTGAATTCCTTCTTCCTCAATACGTCGACCATGGTGCCTAGGAAGGGCTTGTACCCACTAGTTACCTGGCAGCGCTGGGGATCGAACCCAGCACCTCCCGCATGTAAAGGGGTAGCTCAAGCGACTATGGATGGCCGCTACGGTATCCTTTTGGTGAACACCGCTTTCCTCTGTTATGTGGTCACCGACTACTGCCGCTTTACCTGCTGGCCATAGAGAGCTTTATTTTCTTACGACTTAGCTATACAGTCCCAGTGGGCATAATGGACCACTTTTGACCACCATGTGCTTTCATTTAGAATCATGTGGTGCAGACGAACCTCCAAAAAAGGCTCGAAAGAACATTCAAGAAGGAGGAAATATGGATTACATGCATGTTCTAATGGCATCCATTTATGTTCCTTGCGCAAGGAGATGACAGTTACGCCAACACAACTTACGTTTCCGTGCTTCCCTGTGCACAAGGAGCTGTAGACGGATCTTCTCTATGTTGTGCCTATTCTATGATCACGGGTTGAAGAGCGGTTATGCATCCGCCG
Source organism: Amblyomma maculatum (assembly GCF_055883805.1). NCBI lineage: Eukaryota > Metazoa > Arthropoda > Arachnida > Ixodida > Ixodidae > Amblyomma > Amblyomma maculatum. The sequence goes on along the minus strand of NC_139344.1, from coordinate 319,670,539 downwards.
TGGTGAATGCGTTTCGTTAATATGCAGCCGGACATTCCATTTATGTCACTTTCTCACCCTGGCGGAGAACAAAAGCTTTTTTAAGGTTCATGCATTTCCTTTGTGATTGTTACTCACTGCTTTCAAACAAGTACGATAGAGCCCGGAAAAAATTGTGCCAAGCGCTGTCTAGAGCGGTTGCTGTCGGCAGGGTCCTGTATGGGGCACCCTTGTATGATTTTTCTCACCGCGACCTGAAAACATCGAAAAGCTACACAGGGCCTTTCTCGCACCATTACTGGGCCTCCTAAGCACACAAGGTATGAAGAGCTGCTTAAGCTGGTCAACGTATCACCTATACACGACATTATCAAAGCAGCAAATGTACGAATGCGATCCCGACTAGAAAACACGATGCAAGGGAAACAGATCATGACATGGGATAACCAAATCAACACTGCTCCGATGCCCTTGGGGACGGAAACTTCACCCCTGTGGGAGGCGCCGGTAATTGCACTAAGGCCACAACGACCTATTAGTAGGCGGAACGCTGTGGCTAGACACTTTTTAGAACAAAGAACGGCTCTCACAAGGCCGCTGAACACAGTAGACATCTACACTGACGCTGCAATTAGTAATGAAAGGGTGAGTGTGGCATAGCTTTGTGTGCCAGCGCCCCAACACAACGGACAGAACATATTCCACCTACCTCGAAGAACAATTTTACACTCCGAGGTGCTTGCCACGTGGGGAGCCATAAACACCATTACGACAGCTGCAGTCAAAAGAGATAATTTCAATGAATACCGATTTTTAACCGACTCGTACGCAGCGATTACAGAGCTGACGGTACCAACTACAGAATACGAAGTGGCCAACGACTTCAGAAAGAAGCTGAAGCGAATGCCGGAAGTTGGAAAAGAAACTCAAATTATATGAACACCTTGACAAACTGGTAGGACGGGGAAACTCAGCCGCGCAAGCGGCCACCGCGCAAGCGATAGGGCTCGCTGACAGGTACAACGCTCCACGCCCCAACTCCATGCCTAATCCGATAGACAAATTCCTACCAAACACTGCTCACTGAAGGCTCCCGTCGCAGAGCGATGACGCATTATGTACGCACCAAAATAAAACATGACAACAGGCTTAGGTTATATGAAGCAACACCAACGCCGGTGTTTGACAATACGAAAGGGCTCACTCGACCGCAAAGTAATAGAGAACAAAGTAATAGAGTGTAGGCTGCCTACGCACCACACTTACCTGACTAGTGGTTTCTCTGTAGACACCAAAACACTCAAACTCGGAACATGCACCCACTATCAGGAACACAGCGCTGCAGACCTAAAACATGTTATATGGCAATGCGCCTCTTTTTGACGGGGAAGAAACAACATTGCGCATATTCCACATGACGACATGCCCACCCTAGCAGATCGAATTCTATCAAGCAACGCACTAAAGCATGCCAATTCCCTTTATGGCAGTGAAAGCGGCCGGCTTCGAGTAGTGTGAGAGAGGTCGACTTACAAAGCTCAGATCGGCAGCATGGCAAGCACCGAGAAACAGCTTGAAGAACCGTGAAGAAGCTACACTCTCATCCCTCCTAATTTCTTAATTACCCAAACAGCGGCCGAGAGTCATCACTCAAATAAAGGCTTCACAGCACTTTTTCTTTCTTTTTAAAGGGGACAAGCTGAAGTTGGCTTATATCAGTATCTTCAGTTCAGTTCAGTCGTTCAGTCGTGTCCGACTCTTCGTGACCCTATGGACCATATCACGCCACGCTTTCCGGTCTCTCACTATCTTTATAACATCACATAACTTCATCTGCAGCGCCTCAAGGATGCCATCTAACCACCGCGTTCGCTGCCTACCCCTTCTCCGGCGACCCTCAACCTTTCTCCAGCGACTCCTCTCTTCTCATCAGATGACCAAAGTAGCTGAGCTTTAACTTTAGAATTTGACCCTCCAATGAGCAGTCAGGGTTTATGGTCGACAATATCGACTGATTTGATCTTCTGGCAGTCCAAGGAACTCTCAAGAGTATTCGCCAGCACCACAATTCAAACGCGTCAATTCTTCGGCGGTCAGCCTTTTTCACAGTCCAACTCTAGCATCCATACATCACAACTGGAAAGACCATAGCACGAGTTATACGGATCTTGGTTGGCAGACTAATGTCTCTGCTCTTTACTAGGCGGTCAAGACTAACCATTGCTCTCTTTCCCAGAAGCAGGCGTCTCCTAATTTCATGGCTGCAGTATCCTTCCGAGGTAGTTACTCAAATTTAACTAACATCATAATTTCAGAAAGTCCAAAATTTCACTCATGCCACGTAGCTTTTTTGACAAATAAAGGGTCAATACAGCGTGACATACTATAGTAGGCAAGATATAAAATTGTACAAATAGCACTTCCTTATTTCCCAGGACAAAATAATAAAACTATGGGGGCACTTTGCCTGCCTAAAGTGCACTAGACGAAGCCTTTGCCGCACCAATTGCCACGCCAATGACTGCCAATTCGTCGCTGTTGGTGCTTCCTTTCTGCTTCCATTGCTTTTGTCCGAGGCGAAGCATTGTGCCGTCGCAAATGTTTTAGTTCTGCATCTCTAGCCTTATTTGCAGGAGAAGCTTGAAGCCACCGTTGACGCATCGCTCATTGATCTTCCTCTTTTTGATGCTGGGGCAATCCGCCTTCCTGCTCTTATTCGAACCACTTGGTGCGGAAACTGGGCTGCTTGGGAGCCATCCAGCTCATTCACTCGACTGCAACGACACATCTGGCGAAGGAGCGCCATCGCAGCGCGTACTCGCTCCGCCTGCCTGTGCAGGTGACGTCACTGTTGCTATGCGCAACTGCACATGCGCTTCAGCACCGCCACCTATCGCCGAGAAGTAAAGAGTGCATGCGCCGTTTGCCTATCTACTCGCTGTTGTTCCTCTCTAACAGGACAGTAACTACAGTGTTGTCCCTTATCATCACCAGTTCGTCTTCTTTTTCCTGCTCTTCCTGCTTCCTTCTTCTTCCTCATGATTCTTCCTTCTTCCTCCTTCTTCCTTCTTCCTTGTTCCTCTCTTGTTCTTTCTCCTTTTCCCTTCTTCTCCTTCCTTCTTTGTCTTTGTCCATCTACTTTTTTTTTTACATCGTTATGTATTGCCTTAGGGCATCTTCTTCTTATCCCTCTTGTCCTTCTTCTTCTTCTTCCAGCTTTTGGATGTAACGAACGATAACCGCGATTATGAGCGCTTAAAGGCTTTTGTCTTAAAATCGAAGGAGTCCCGTACGTGAATTTCTATAAATAACCAATGATAAACGATGAAAATATGGATAGCGTTCGCCAAGTACATAGAAAGGTAAGTGTGCATGCATCATAATTTTAATGTGAAAGCATTTCTTGGCTCACGGCGTTGGCGTGGACAGTGCAACAACATCAAATATTTACGCACGAACAGTGAGTCGCTAGTTATATGGTACCTTGTCTCATGAATGGTGTCTCCAAGGTGTGTCTAACCTAATTATACTAAGGTCAACTCGTTGGTGATATTCAAACTTGTAATGGTCACCTTCAATATTTGCCCCTTGAACACTTCACTCCCGAAAGTATGAACTCATACAAAATTGGACCAAAATTGATTTCCAACCTAACTCGAGTATGGCTAATTTAGTTCGGACCATACTGGAATGATCCGCCCTCAAAATTTGGCCCCTCGACCTCTAATATATGACCTCATCAGAATTTGATAAAAATCAATGTCTGAACTAATTCGAGTATAGCCCACTGAATGGTGCGCTCCAAATTGGGATGGGAAATCCCCAAAAGTCGACCAACTGAATTCTCGAAATTTCACCTCTTCGGAATTTGACCAAAATCTATGCCTAACCTAAATCGATTATAAACAATTGAGCGAAGACCTCCCAACTGGAAAGGGCAACACCCAAAATTGGTCGCCTGGACATCCAAAATTTGACCGAAATCGATGTCTAAACTAATTCCAGTAAGGTCACTTTGATGGTGGCCTCCAAATTTGGATATACCACAATCAAAGTTTGGCCCATGCACCTCCCATATTTGATCTCCTCAAAATTAGACCGAAGTTAACGTTTAACTTCAATCGAGTTTAGCCAAACAAGTGATGACCATAGAACTTACGTGCACCATCACCGATATTAGGCCTCCCTGAACCCCCGAATTCCACTCCGTCCGAATTTGACCAAAATTGGAGTCAGCCTAATTTGAGTATGGTCAGTTCTGCGGTGACTGGCAAATTTCGGCGAGCCACATCGAAATTTTGGCCCCTGGATCTTATAAGTTCGGCTTCGTCCAACTTAGGCAAAAATCAGTGTCTCATCTAGTTTGGATATGGCCAACTCAAAGCTGGCTTCCAAATTTTCATTGACCATCCCCAAAATTAGTTTTCTTGACTCCCAAAATTTGACTTCTGAATTCAGCCAATAAAAGCGGCAAGTAAGCCTCACGGACAAACGGCCGCTCGAACATATAAGCGCCTATTTGGATTCTTTTCGTTGCTGTACGAATATCTCCCTTGCAAATTTTGTTTTCATAATGTACCTTTTGGGATCATTCCGCTTGCTTTCTTTAAGTTAAACGTTTAAGAAACAAGCTACTGAATTCTTCACAAACACACTTGCACGACAAAAAGCTAAACAAGCAGCAAATGCGATCAGTGCGTGCCGGTTAGATCATTAACAGCTCCAAGTACCCCTTCTCCGGTGACCCTCAACCTTTCCCAACATCAAATCTTTCTCCAGCGACTCCTCTCTTCTCATCAGATGACCAAAGTAGCTGAGCTTTAACTTTAGAATTTGACCCTCCAATGAGCAGTCAGGGTTTATGGTCGGCAATATGAACTGATTTGATCTTCTGGCAGTCCAAGGAACTCTCAAGAGTCTTCGCCAACAGCACAATTCAAACGCGTCAATTCTTCGGCGGTCAGCCTTTTTCACAGTCCAACTCTCGCATCCATACATCACAACTGGAAAAACCATAGCACGAGTTATACGGATCTTGGTTGGCAGACTAATGTCTCTGCTCTTTACTAGGCGGTCAAGGCTAACCATTGCTCTCTTTCCCAGAAGCAGGCGTCTCCTAATTTCATGGCTGCAGTCTCTTTCCGAGGTAATCTTGGAGCCCAAGAAGAGAAAATCTGTCACAGCTTCCACCTCTTGTCCATTGATGCTCCATACTTGATAGAGCAAGACGCCATGATCTTTGTCTTTTTAATGTTCACTTTAAGCCCAAACTTCTCACTCTCTTCTTGTACGCGCATCAGAAGTCTCTTGAGTTCCACTTCACTTTCTGCCATTAAAGTGGTATCATCCGCATATCTAAGGTTGTTGATACGTTTTCCAGCAATCTTCACTCCAGCTGAAGGCTCGTCCAGACCGGCCTTCCTCATGATGCACTCAGCATATAGGTTCAATAGGCAGGGCGACAGTGTGCAGCTTTGTCTCACTCATTTCTCAATCGGAAACCAATCAGTAAGACCATGTCCAGTTCTGACTGTGGCCTCTTGTCCTTCATGCAGTTTCCTGAGGAGACAGATGAGGTGAATTGGAACTCCCATCTGTTGGAGAGCTTGCCACAATCTGCTGTGATCTACGCAGTCAAACGCTTTCGCATAATCAATAAAGCAGAAGTAGATGGGTTTCTGGAACTCTCTTGCTTTTTCCATAATCCAACGAAGGTTGGCAATCTGGTCTCGAGTTCCTTTACCCTTGCGAAACCCAGCTTGCACGTCCGGAAGCTCCCGATCCACATACTGCTGCAGCCTACCTTGGAGAGTTTTTAACATCACCTTGCTAGCTAGCATGCGAAATAAGCGCGATGGTGCGGTAGTTGGAACAATCTTTGGCACTGCCTTTCTTTGGAATGGGGATGTAAACTGACCTCCTCCAATCCTGTGGCCAATACAGGGTTGTCCAAATTTGCTGACATAATGTATTCAGAACGTTAACAGCGTCATGGTTGAGGTATTGAAGCAACTCAGCTGGAATGCCATCAACTCCGCTAGCTTTGTTCTTTGCAAGCCTGGCTAAGGCCTATTCAACTTCACTGTTCAGGATGCCCGGCTCGAGATCAGTAATCGCAACCGTGTTATGTTGGGTTTGCACATCCGAGCACTTCTTGTACAGTTCTTTTGTGTATTCTTCCCACCTCTTCTTTATCTCTGAGGCTTCAGTGATGTCCCTCCTTCGTTTGTCATTTATCCTGCCCAGCTTAGCACAGAAGCTTCCTTTGATATCTTTGATTGTCTTATCCAGAGCTCTTGTGTTCCTCAATTGGCTGTTGTCCTCAACTGCTTGGCACTGTATGTTCAGGAAGGTATTCTTATCTCTCCTTGCTATTTTCTGGAAATCCGCATTGAGAACCTTGTATCTTTCTCTTCCCCCCATAACTTTTGTCATCCTCCTTTTCTCAGCCATTTGCAAAGCCTCTTCCGATAACCAGTTTGCTTTCTTGCATTTTTTTTTTTTTGCTTTGGAAATACCTTAGTAGCAACTTCTTGTATTATATCACGAACACCAGTCCACATCTCTTCAGGCTCTCTGTCTTCTAGATACAATTCTTGAAATCGATTCCTCACTTCCACAGCATATTCTGATGGAATTTGATCCAAATCATACCTTAAAGGCCTTCTAGTTTTCTGCGTTTTCCTCAATCGAAGCTTAAATTTGGCAACCAGAAAATGATGATAGGGGCCACAATCAGCTCCAGGCCTTGTTTTTACTGCTTATATAGCGCTTTTCCATCTCTGCCGGGAAAAAATATAATCAATCTGATTTCTGTACAGACCGTCCGGTGAAGTCCATGTGTACAGGCGCCCCTTGTGCTGTTGAAAATGAGTATTCGCTATGATCAGGTCGTTTTTTTGACAAAACTTTATCAGCCTCTGCCCAGCTTCATTTGGCTCACCAAGACCGGACTTGCCTGTAATTCCGGATATTTCTTCACGTCCCACCTTAGCATTCCAGTCTCCTATGAGCAAAAGGACGTCTGATGATGGAGTGCGGTCTAAAAGGCATTGCAGGTCAGCATAAAATCTCTCAACGTCAGCTTCTTCAGCAGTAGTGGTTGGTGCATAGACTTGGATAACTGTTAGGTTGAAAGGGTGACCTTGGATCCGAAGTGAAATCATTCGGCCATTTTTGGGGTTGTACCCTAGCACTGCTTTGCCCATTCTTCTGTTTACTATGAGAGCGACCCCATTACTTCTCCTGGATTCGTGCCCACAATAAAATACATAATGGTCGCCGGAATTAAATTCTCCCATTCCGGTCCACTTGAGCTCGCTGATACCCAAGATATCAATGTTCAATCCGCCCATTTCTCGCTTGACGACATCCAGTTTATCTTGCGTCATAGATCTTACATTCCATGTTGCTATGTGATATATCTCCTTGCAACATCGGACTTTCCGGTAGCTTCCCGACACATCCACAACTGAGCGTCCTTTTGGCTTTAGCCCAGCCGCTTTATTCGTCCTGGAGCTACTAGGAATCGCCCTTTGTTCATCCCCAGTAACATGCGGGACGCCTTCCAACCTGGGGGGCTCATCTTCCGGCTCCATATCAATACTGGTATTGTGACTGGCCATAGGGTTCCCTTGGCAGGAAATACTGGCATTACCTTCTCCAGTGAATCACATTTTGTCAGAGCTCTCTGCCGTGACCTGTCTATCTTGGGTGGCCCTACACAGCAGGAGTTCTGCTGTGTAGGGCCACCCGAATTTCGCAAGCCCCTGCGCCATGAGAAGGCACTGATCCGAATCCGAGAAGAAAAGCCGGTACTTTCAGTTAAAATAGAGTTTTCATATATTATAAAATGTCAAGGACTGAAATACGAGTGTTGCCATCAGCGACCGACATCGCGAGTAAACTGTTAGATGTCACTTTTTTTGTTTTTGCTAAAAATACACCGGCTTGTTCTGGGGTTTCTTTTTTTTTTTTTTTTTTTTTTTAGATTGGTCGCACAGTATAAAACACTATTATCTTTAACAAAATATCCCGCCTCGTAATTCCTGCTCGTCCATGGGCACCATCGTAAAGTAATTTAGGCTTGTGTCCCAGTCCGTGATCACCACCTGGGGCACACGTCCAATTTATTTTACGCCGGTGATCATGGACTGGTTTTCGGCGAAGTTGTCACGGCCTGTAATTGCGGAGCGGGAGATTTTAAAAAATGTAATTACGTCTTTTGCTCCACGACCAAAAGCGAAAACTCTAGAAAAAGCCACGGATTGTATTAGCCCATACTTTAGGGGAATCCCTCCAAGTTTAGTAGAATTTCAACATTTAGTTAAAAAAATGATCAGATTTTTTGGTTCTCCTTCAAAAATCTAGGAAGCTTCAGGGCACCTCCCATGGGCACAGCCGGCTACTCTGCTAGTAAGGAACTCAACAAGAGCGAGGATGTAATACTTAAAAAGCAGGGGCGTAAAATAGTTCCGGAAGCCTCACAGCTTTTGCTCCGAAACAGTAGCCGTCGCTTTCAGGTTTCCGCGCAGTTTCCTCTGTCAGCAATCCAGGCATACACCTCTCTGAAGCGTGAGTTTTTCCGTGGGGATAGGTGGAACTATTTAGAAAGGAGAGAGCAAAAGTAACGGGATAACAACTGGTAAAATATCGTCTACCATTACATACAGAGCACAGACAGCAAATCGGTTAATACAAAACGAGAACTGAAAGCAAAAGTGAAATAAACGCTCTGGCACAAGTCGTTTTTTTCGCTAATGCCATTTTGTGCCTGCTCCGGCATCATATAACTTGTCTTTTTCTAAAGCTGCATATATATCGGTGATGGGTAAACATTCCACAGCAAACTAGACTTAGGCGTTATCTGCGACACGGCACTTAGCTTTGTGGCCCTGTCTCCGTGTCTTCGACGCGTGTGTTTGTTCTTTGCCCACTTTATTCAGCGTTTCCTGTCCGATGACAGTTCTTAAACTCTCAGATCGACTGCTGAATAGTAGATTGTCTCACGGTTCTCATAATATTAGACAACTTTGCTCAAGGAAGTCTACGAACCTGGTGTAGCATTTATGTTCATTTTTTTTTCTTAACAAAGGCCCTGGCGTTCTGAAATGGCTCCCATAGTTTCTAAACATCCGTATGCTGAAGGAAATATGGTACAACCAGAGCCCTTCAAGAACTCTGATTGTACAAAAAAAAAATAAAACCTTTAGTTGCAAGGTAACATTTGTGCCGTGTCTTCCTTTCTCTGGTCTGTCGTCTTTTGCTCTGCTTCATTATGAATTAAATTGTTGTACCAGGGCACTTCAAAGGTTTGGTACAACCATGTAATTCATAACAAAACAGAGCAAAAGACGACAGAACAGAGAAAGGAAGACACAGCACAAATGTTAACTTGCAGCTTAAGGTTTTATTTTTTTTAAACCTTCGTATATAAAGGAATACACAAAGAAAAGAACGAAAAAAAGCATAAAACTATAAAAGGAAAACATCAGGAAACGTAACTCAAAACTGAACAATCGCGAAGGCAACTTATTTATTGGATAGAAAAACAATTGGTTTGCTTATGCAGTTCTGTTGGTCATTCGCGATATGGTAAGCCTCTACCACTTTCCGTGCTGTCAGATCATTGTTAGTGTATAAACACGTGTGTCATAAAACAATGCATTGCCCTTTTTATCTTTCATTAGTTCACACCCCAGACAATTCTTCACCACACGAGAGTGATCATTTCCTTTCTGTAAGTTATTTTCATGTTCCTGTAATTGCTTGTTCCTGCACCGCCCCGTCTGACCAACATAGCGGGTTCCGCAGGAAAGGTGTACACTTGATTTGGTTTGTTTGTGGTGTTTAACAACTTAAAGTGACTCAGCTTATGAGAGGCGCCGTAGTGAATGGCTCCGGATAACTTTGGCCACCTGGGGTTCATTGAGGTGCAATGACATCGCACAGCCCACGGGCGCCTTGCTTTTCGCCTCCATCAAAAAGCGGCCGCCGCAGCCGAGATTCGATCCCTCATGCTTGGGCACTGCAGTCGGGCGCCTTGACCACTGCGCCACCCGGCGGGGACACTATACACAACAACCAATCTCTTTGAGCGATACCACAGCCTTTCATTTGCTTGGCCTCCATTTTCCTGAATAGCCGGGCATACCTGTTTGAGACTGACGGGCGCTGAAGAAACCCGCCGACATTGTATCTTTTTCTAACGTTTTTTTTTAGCACAGGAGAGAGGCGATGAGCATATGGTAAAACAGTGACTCTTTTTTTTTTTCCTTCAAGCTGGGCATCCTTCCCCTGCTGAGCATCCTAGCGCTTTAAAGAGTTTAGTAACCAGAGCACGCCCCGCTTGATACACAGCACTCTTGACCCTAGAAAGTTGGGCCTGAAAGCTATCTCCAATGAATGATAGCACCGTTTCATCAAAGAATTTGAAGGCAAGAACTGATAATACTATTGTTTACCAATTTCGAACGGCCCGAGTGCGAACTGAGGAGCGCCTTACTGATCTAGGGTTGTTATGTCCAGCATACATGGCTTTTTTCGAAACGCAGCCGCTGATCCAAAAACTGCAGTTCTTCGTCCACTGGCAGCTCAAAGATGAACTGCAACCCTCACCCATACTCCCTGAATATAATTTCAGCCGCAAAACACCCGCTTTCTACAAAAACTAGACGGTCATCAGCGTACCTCACGGTTTATGGTGTAGACAAGACAAATTAGTTTCCGAATCTTTGTCAACGTACAAAACAGAAATGTCGCTCAAGACAGCCCTGGACAAAACTGGACCCGATACACACTCCTGTTTTCTGCGCAAATAGCTCACCTTTCCGCCCTACAAATGCTCAAGGAAACTTTCCACCGAAGGTTCCCAATTTGTTAAGAACGCCAGCTTTTCATTGTCCTCGATTGAGTACACTCTCACGCGTTTCAACAAACAATCATACGGGAGGCTGTAGTACAGCAAAGTCGATACTGAAGCCTACACAATTTCTTGGGTTGTCTCCCTTTAAGAAGTTCACGGGGGCATTAGAGTTAGGAATCCTGAGAGGTTCACAATAATTCAAGGATGAAAGGTATTGAAGAAGATATGCCATATGATTCTCTTAGATGCAAGCGCCCTGAACGGTACGTCCACATGTGGGTCTTTACAGTGAAAAAGACTTCCAGGTGAATTGTCTTGTAGTGGCCAACCTGCGTAGATGACCGTTCGAGTCCGAAGTCGCTGAGTAGGGAGACAGTTTGGTCCTTGACCACGGTCTCTTTCAGCGGAGAAAGTCCAAAGTTCTTCATAACCGCGGCCAAAGCTTTTTCACGGAAATGGTGTTTAGAAAAGATGGGAAAGCCGCCTTCCTTGTCGGACAGCAACGCACTCAGGTCCTTTGAACACATCCACTTCGCTATTGTGGCGACTGCACTGCGATTTGCCATTTTTGTACTCTAGAACGTCAACGCACTGTGTAATACAACGGGACCTATCGCTTTCCTCCACCTTTCTTGCTACTGGCCTTGGCAAGGTTGGCTTTTCCGCCTCATTATAGGCTCGAAAGCATGTTTGGGGCGTAGCTGGAGTGCGCTGCTGGTGCTTTTCCATGCAAGCGTGTGGTCTTACATGATGCTCTCTACACTCGCTCCAGGTGGCTCCCTATTGCAACAGGCACACACACGACACAATAAGAAGATATTGCACTTTTAATCCGGCAGGTCTCACCGATGTCATCTCTTCCTTTCTTCCTTTTATGTGGACCACGGTTATATCTTCCATGCAAGAATACCTTAACCAGTCTTACCTAACAGCATCATCGGAATACCAAATGACAGGCTTCGTGCCGGCTTCAGTCGTACCGCGAGAGAACCGGGAACATCGCAGTCACACTCGTGCAAGAATCGAGTGGCGCCTTGTTTTGCATCCGTATGCAAAGTCTCAGCCTTTCCCACTATACAGCGTTACGAAGTACTTCGCGGCGGACAGCGATGCGCGTCCCACCTCTGTCGCCGGAGTCACTCCGTTTCTCAGCAGCCTACATACGTGCACTCGTATAGAGCTCTTACTGAAGTAAAAAACCCGCACAAAACAAAAACGATGATGCGCCCTTATATATTTTTTTTTCTTTTTATTTCCTTACTTTTCCCCCATCCAGGATTTTTTTTTCTTTCTCTGCATCCAACTCGCTTTCCCTGATTCGCGACTTGGCAAGTGCATTGGAAATCAGGGGCTCCATCCTGCGAAGAATCCGGTGCTTCCGCTCCGCTCTGGATGCGGACTTTCCGCTGCTGCCGCATTCATCTATTCTGGGATGACCCGCGGTGCGCCGCCTCAGGCTCTGCTGCGCCGGGCTGCACTCATGCAAGATTCAGTCTCGCGATCGATATTTCTTTCGAGGGTGTTAATAGCTCGCAAACGACTTTTCTCGGCCGCCGAAGGTGGCGGCCGGATGTCCAGACTGGCGAAGAGCGCGCACCCTGTGGTTGTCCAGCCCAAGTGCGCCTCTCCACCGTCCCGCAGTGGCCTTGGGAGCGGGTTCTCAAAAGTGCAAACGGAGGGGATGAAAACCTGTAGATGTGAAGGCCTGAAACGGCACCGGGTGTCACGTTGTATTATAGAATCTTTGCGCTCGTTTACGATAAAACGCGTACTCACGCACACAAGCAAGCACGCTAAGTGCGCTCTCAGAACTCTCACATCTTTTTCAAGATCGAAATAAAGACAACTTCACACCTCCTCCCCTTTCCCTTCCCTCATTTTATGTTAATGCCTAATACAAGGTACGTCAGACAGACCTCGACATGCTATGATCAGAGTGAAGAAGATGAAAGGGCGTGTTCTCGTGAGCGCCCGTTCTCGAAATGGTCTTGACAGTTTATGCGCCAAAAACGAGACTTTTCGCTGAGTGCGTATACTGTTATGTCGTCGCCAACATTGCGGACGCAGTCTACTGCGCAGAAAATTTAGTGCATGCTTGTCGTCTAAGAACATAGAGAAGACACGCTTCCTTCTTCAAGCCGTCTAGAACAAACGATTACCACATCGTAAGAAAGTGGATAGGAAGAATCCAATAGCAAAAAAGAACGGCCTCACACAGCTGGCATTCAGCGCCGGACTCAGGCGCATAGAACTACTTCCACGCCAGGTGGCCTAAAGCGCATTCATGGTCGGTACCTCTCCTGTGAATCGCTTGCACATGCTGTAATTTACCGGAAAGCGCCGGTGTGATGATGAAGGCCCGCACCCACAACCAAATATCAGAAAAGAAGTTAACGTTATAAATAAAGCTGCTTTAAAATGGCATTCAAATGGGAGCCCGCACAAAAAGTTGGAGTCCGCTGACTTCCAGTTCGAATAGCCCATCGCATCTCGTCACGTCAGCTCCGTGGCAGCTTTCCTCGGTCTCTCCATGGGTTCCAAAAGTGTTGCCAAGGAAAACGGCGCCGCGAGAAGCTCTCTCATTTCCGTCGTTCTTAGCGCAGCTCCTCCTGCTCGGGGGCTGGTTGTGCGCAGTTCACGCCGAAACACGACGGCACCGTTTCTCGCTATCCTCCCTTGCCTCCCTCAGTTCCCTTTTCCGTGTCCCATTGCTTCATTCTCGCTCCGCGGGCAACCATTCTTCCTGTCTTTTCCTCCCCATAAGGACACCACTCCCCACTTGACTTTCATGAGGGAACGTACATTTTCCGCGACGAAGCGACTCCCGCTCACGCCTCGCACTCCCTAAGACAGGCGCGCTGGGGAAAACACCACCACCGCAGAGAGAGAGAGAGAGAACGCGGGAGCGAAAATGATAGACGGAAAGAAAAAGGTGCACCGACATACCGCCGCTCCTGAAGCGAACCCCCCGCTGCGCACGAGCGGAAGCTTCGGCTCTGCTACTCCGAAAATGCGAAAACATATACAGATCCGTCGCCCTTCGGCTTCCTGGAGCGTTGATGATGAACTTATTCATGCTTCGCCCGCCTGGATTATGCAAAAAGCAGCAACTGTCTGAACACTAAAACAATGGTGGTGGAACTTCCGACTCCAGAACTCATTGTGGCATTAGGGGGTGAAAAGCACCGGTGATTGCATGTTTAGTGCATTACGGCTCATTCTTGCTTACCTTTCTGAGTTTAATTGACATGGAAGCCTTTTTTTCTGTTTTAGTGTGACTTAGATTGTCTTTCTAGCTACGATATAATACAGGTGCATTCGCCTTAGACTGCGGGTGAAGAAAAGGCACTGTTCTGCAATAAAGTCAGACCGGATTGACTTTGGCGGTGGTATTGCGGCAGGGAATAAAATATAGAGTATCAATCAGAAAGTTTGGGATGAAATATGTACATCTTCCTTGGACCCTAACTCCGTCATAGACTGGTTCGTTGGTAAGACACGCTATTCCCGGCAGCAGATGTAATCCTGTTTGACGAACCAGGGCAATAATGTTGTTGTGTGCGCTTCTATAGACGGTTCATGTCAGGTTTCTTCCAAGCAAGTAACACTCTGCACTGTCTCGTTTGTGTGTTCCGCACAGGCCAGCATGCGGGTGCAGCCCTTATCGCGCTTCTGGCGCTTTGTGGAGCGCAACTACGGCCGCCAGTCGCTTCAGACGGCGCTGGAGAGCCTCTCGGACGTGCTGGTCAGGACGCTGCTCGTAGCCGAGGCAGTGCTGCAGTCATCACCCGCTTCGCTGGGGTTCAGGAAGTCCAGGTAATACTCTATGTGCTATCAGCCTCTTTAGTGCAGTGCCTAATGAAAGGAATTCTCCAGGCTTGTATGTTCCTATTCAATTTGAAGAAATTGAAGATGTGTGGACTCGACTGCTGGATACTAGTGTTGTAACACGGCATGATAAACTGGATTTCTTGACCTGCGCGCACCAACAATGGCAGAGAAGCCACATCTGCAGTGGTTATAGCATCATAACTGGTAATATACCGAACGAATGTAAGTCTCGCGGTATATAGTGCTCCCTAGAGCCGCTTGTAGTGGAAGTTAATATCTCACCCAAAATCTCAGTTTTCGAAGAATTAAGTGTTCGGCTTAGTCTACAGAAATAGATGACAGGCAGGCGATGGACAGTGACGCCCATTTCGTTTCAGAATCTTTCAGTTTCCGCCGGCGGAGCTGCCCACAGATGAGGGGCCGTCTTTCTGGCCTTCATTGCTGCTATAATTGCAGCCCCTGCGCACTTCTCGGTTTCAGTTGTTGGAGAGCGTGCTCACAGGCTAAAGCTGGCGAAGCATTGTTGCTATGTCACCAATATGCAAAGGAGGCCAACGAACACTCAAGCTGCGAACAAGCAGATTTTACCTTGGTCTCTTCCATTTGCTTGTAAATGGACTAAAACAAATGAAATGAAAGTGCAGCGGTACTTTGCTAGGAACAATGTCGGTTTGTTTACATCTCACAAGTGAACAATCATGCGGAGCTGTCGTTCTGACTATCAAATAAAAACTTGTATAGCCAGTGGAAAATTTAATAATTATTAAAGAAAGTTTCCCTATTTCTGACTTTCTTTTCTTTTTCCCGAAAATTATTGTGTGCCAAGCTGCTTTCATGGCTCATTGAGATTTCGGCAGTTAAACTGAATAACCCACATCGAGCACACGATTTATGGAAAATCATCAAGTGGGACCAGCCGGCGTTTATTTAGTCCGATGTCCATTGAATCAATGGGCTTTCAACAGCCCTTGCGAGAGGTGCATAAGAAAGTGAACTAAAATTTATGAGGCATTTTTCTTTCCTTCTTTTTTTTACGGTGGGTCCCGAGGCTTTTGTAGTCTAACTTGACAAGCAATCCTGCTTCTGGAATACTGTGTACTTCGATGAACAAGCAAGATTCGCGGAAGAATCATTGCACACTTGCGGTCTGCGAGACCTGGTCCGTTCGATTTGACATTCTTGTCTTGCTCACTTTCGCTATAGCCTTAATTTTTCTTCTTCATTTCACTCTTATTTTCCCGTGTTTTCTTTTTTTTTTTTTTTCCCCGCCTCTGTTTTCCAGCTTGCAAGTCTTACTGGCACCTTTCCACGACTGGCGACGGCGTTAAAATGGTCGCCTGCTGGGAGCTTCTCTCTCAAAAACTTTGACGCTGTTAATTGGCGCCTCCGATTTGCCTTTTTTCTCCCCTTTTTCCCGCTCCCGATGCAGCTTATCTGTTCTTTTCTCCTCTATTTTTATTCTCCCTTGGCCAGCAGTGAACGTGGCAGCGTGTCAAAAACTGGCGCATTGCGTTTTCATTTCATCTTTTCTTTTATTGTTCGGTCGTTTCTTCTGTAAGTGCATTGCGTGTCGCAGTGTGTCGGTGCCGGGCAGAGCCTTAAGTCAGAGTCACGTTTTCTCGGTCGGTGAGTGGCTCGTTATAACGCAGGGCGAGCAAATTGGCACTAGGAAAATTCGTTTCCTTTCGGAAACGCCTTCCTACGTGACATCCTAATGTCCTTTTCTTTTCCTTGGCTAGTCAGCATTTGTATTTCTCACAGTTCTGAAGCGTTTCGGGAGACTTAATTATATTGGCACTAAGTGCGAGCAACTCAGGTTTTTGCTCTCAATAACTTCTATCGTGGACGCATCGCTTTTCTGAGCTTGAAATATTATTTCCCAAAGTACCACCTTCGATTCCACTGCGCTAGTGTCAGCCTAGGCCTATGGAAACGACATTAGTTTAGCTCCATTCCTGGTCACTTCTGGTTCTGTCTTCTGTTTAGATAACCTACTGATCTTCATTTAAATCTTTTTCATCACAGCATACAGCACAATATTATTTAGCCCCTATGACGCGATCTTTCAGTGGCTGTTCTGAATAACGTTAATGCACGTTAATGACTTATTTCACTCTCATATGCAAGTAAAACAATGCAATTTTCTGTCCATCTAAAGTGAGTGAGTGAGTGAGTGAGTGAGTGAGTGAGTGAGTGAGTGAGTGAGTGAGTGAGTGAGTGAGTGAGTGAGTGAGTGAGTGAGTGAGTGAGTGAGTGAGTGAGCGAGCGAGTGAGTGAGTGAGTGAGTGAGTGAGTGAGTGAGTGAGTGAGTGAGTGAGTGAGTGAGTGAGTGAGTGAGTGAGTGAGTGAGTGAGTGAGTGAGTGAGTGAGTGAGTGAGTGAGTGAGTGAGTGAGTGAGTGAGTGAGTGAGTGAGTGAGTGAGTGAGTGAGTGAGTGAGTGAGTGAGTGAGTGAGTGAGTGAGTGAGTGAGTGAGTGAGTGAGTGAGTGAGTTTGGTTTCTAGGGTTTAAGATTCAAAGCTATTTAGGCTGAGGGCGGCCATAGTGGAGCGCTCCGAAAAATTTGCCCACGTGGGGTTAAGATGCGAAGACAGTGAACGTTTTTGAGGCCTGCAGTGGCGGTTGGAAGTGCATGCAGGAAGGGTTCGCAGTTAGGCTTCATACTTAATGTTCTAGCAAATGTTGGTGAGAAATTGATTTGGGGTCTCTGGTGAAAACGTATTTGAGCATTCACTGCGTTTGAACAGCCAATAAATCATCCGAAATATATTCGCGCCTATAAGAAAACATCTTAATTGCCACCGTCACTACGCGCAGGCTCCCCAAATACTTCCAGCTACTAGGTGTCGACTTGACGCTGAACACATCTTTCCAACCGGTGGTAACCGAGGTCAACGGCCAGCCGAGCTTCTACCGAAGCCCCAGAGCGGAAGACGAACCGACCAACGGGCTCAAGCAAAGAGTGCTGGCGGACGCCGTGAACCTGCTCTTCGGAGCCCGTTCTGTGGCCGACCAGATAGCGGAGGCCATCGACGAGGTCTTCGAGAACCTCGGTATTATGGTGAGTGGTGTCAACAAACGTTATAGAGAGGAAGACGGTGTCTTGTGCTACGACATTGGAAACAAAGCGCTAGACATTTTGAACACTTGCAAAACTACGGTAGACACTGAAAACACTGCTAAAACTGCAAGTTTGAAGGAATATTAACGCAAACTTCGGTAAATTTCTGATCTCAGAATGAAATTTCATTCCCCTGGTTTCTGTGATTCTTTTATGTTGAATTGAAATTGAGTTGAATGTAATCGTGAGACGACTTCAACCACTACCGACGCATTTGCCGCTCAACTATTACACCTCTATGCTTGTTATATATTACATGTACACGTTCCGCTAGAATGGCTCATCTTGCAGCAGTTAGGTAGTTCTAGGTCAAAGATTGTGACTCTCTGATTTGAGTCACGAGTATGGGGCTGGTTATGCTCAAATTTGTTTTGGATGTTGTCCAGAATAGATAGTCGTAACTTGAGTCATCCATCGAATAGGAGTGAAGCTGAACACCAACAAAATGCAAGGGCGCCTATGAGAGCGGAGTAGTCCCAGGTCGCAAGTAATCGTCGTCGGCGAGTTTGTGAATAGGAAATTTTTAGACAACGTTACAGGATGCCTCACCACACACATATTCACGTAAAAATGTTTCACAGTCTGATATCCCTCCTTCAGTCACGAAGTTTCACTCGAGGTCATGGTGAAGGGCATTAAGTCAGAGTCAATCCCTCTCGGTGCACTCAGATATATCTAGGAGAAAGCTAGTTTCTCACAGTGGTAATAAACAATTAAGTGTCCCTCTAAATTTTCTTTTCGCCCGCTGTAGGTCTCAGTAACGAGACGGCATGCTAAGAAGCGCGACTGTACGCATAAGACCTAACTGATGCTGTCTCGCATTTACATTGTGACGAAATGGTCATGTACCGTCGCACCATGCGGGTCACCGGGCTACAGAGCAGACAGACATATATCGTTATAGCTTTGTTTTAGCAGGGTGTTAACGTAGTAACGGTGCCAACTGCTGAAAGTCTTTCTTGACATGGTGAGTACGAGCTAATATACCCTGATGTGGCTCCCCCGAAAAACAGCGCATCTTACTATAGACTAAAACGACAAAAATACGGCACATATTGCGAAGAGCCCTTTATAACGCACAAAGACTCTCCGTCGAGCTCCCAGTCGATTTTCTTTTATCTCACTTATTGCAGGGTCTCAGTTGCCAGATCTCCCACGACCTGTGCCTTAGCCGTGAAGACCTGGTCTTTCTCATGGATACACAGCGCGAGTCTATGCAGACCGGAGGATTCCAGCAGGTGAGCACCAGATTCATCATGGGGAAGCGAGGAAGATAAACAGCCAGTACCTAAAAACTTGCACTGGTACACAAAGGTATTCAGCCACCATTAGAGGAGACCCTGGCTCCAGAAATGGTTACTTCGCAGTCATCTTTATTTGTTAACAAGGTTGTACAAGGCTTCAGCTCCTTCATTAGATCAAAAGGTTCATGTCTACAGATATTTCATAGACGCGTTATAATTATTGCTGACATTTCGAGCCGTACAGGGCCATCCACTTCCAGCTGCAACACAGTAACTGCTTTCAAATTGACATTGCGTTCAACTGAGCTGTGTAATAAAGCTAAGTGACACGCAAGCGTATCACTCCTCGGAGTGCATCTGTGCTCAGATCGCTCTGTTTCAACATGCGCCGCAATCAGCGTTGCTTTGAAAGCAGTGACCATGTTATATGCAGGCGGCAAGTGACCTGGTAGCTTAGGAGGTTATAGTCAGAGCGGAGGTACGCACAACCGGCAGGTGACTGCAGC
This sequence comes from Amblyomma maculatum, assembly GCF_055883805.1. Lineage (NCBI taxonomy): Eukaryota > Metazoa > Arthropoda > Arachnida > Ixodida > Ixodidae > Amblyomma > Amblyomma maculatum. The sequence continues at coordinate 319,650,996 of NC_139344.1, read as the reverse complement.
GCTGAGAACCTGGAGGTAAGATGGAAAGCAATAGCCCGCAGCTATTGCTTTCGCTCAATATTCGGCTCAGCAGCGTAGAACTCTTCTAATTTCTTATTCTACCAACAAGAGACGGCCGAGAACTAATTCAAGGTCATAAATATCGATGCTCTTCGCCTTAAAGGCTTGGATACCGATGCTCCTTGACACTTTTGTTATTTTGCTTCCCGCCACTTTTGTCTTGTAACGGTCCAATACATCACATTTAGTTTGTCATCAAATCGCTATAGTTCACTAGTGGTGCTTTTGTTACCTGCTCATCAAAGGAAGCGGGAGAGAATGTTTGCTTTTTCGTGCTTTTTTTTATTGCGAACGCAATACTACGATAGCCAAAGCGAGACCTCGTGTGGCCGCACCTACGCCGTGAAGAAGCGTGAAGAGGTCTCTTCACGACGTAGCTATGCCGTGAAGAGGCGTAGCTATGGCCTCTTCATTAAAAAGTAGCCTGCCATGACATTTGAATTCACGTTACCCCTATGCCACGGGCAGGAGCTGACAACTCGGGCCTCTCCTTTCCAATGGGAGGGTGATATCAGAATCAGCCTTCCAGAACAGTTTGCATTCTCGTTACCCCTACGACACGCAGGTACGTCCATACGGCTTGATTGAAGAGTTACTTTATATGTGGGCTGGTAGCTTACGCTCTCGCGTCGTACCCTTAAAGGATGAGCTTAAGTGTCCCCAATTGTGCGGCACCTTATACTGGTAGGGCGAGATAGAGGAATAATGTAGCAGTCCCGATCGCAAATACACCGTTCTCACCGGAAGCCGATCTTTTGCTAAGCCAGAAAAATACCACAAAATGAAACATAAGTGCACATGTCGCCATAAGCGGCCAATTTCAATTCTGTCAGTTCTCTCAAATGTTTGCGCCGATGTGGATTTTTGAGTGCGTATTCCAACTGTTACGTCAGAACAGCAATGTCCTTAAAATGGCAGACACCCCTCATTTTCCTGAGTTGATTGCTCATACCAGTTAGGAAACTCCTATTGACGAAGTGATTGGTTTTAGTATGCATTTTATTTTTATTTTTTTTTAGTGGTTGGTATGGATAGAAGTTAAGAGAGACCCTCTTGAAACGGGGTGATTATGGTCGTCACCATGCTCAGCCTTTCTTTTTGTGCTTCTTAATTTTTTAGGCGGCCCTTCAACTTTGATGACTTTAGTGTTAGGCTCGGTATATTTCTTCAATGCCCTTGTTCAGTTCTGATTTAGAACCATTGCTTCCCCACCCTGCTATTCAGCTATCAATCTTGCATACGCTTCTTGTTAACCTTTACCTAAATGCATTCATGTTTTCTTCGTTATCTCTAAACCACAGGGCTTCGGATAGAGTGACTGCATCGGCTTCAGCATCTGCATAGATATTGCTACGCTTATGTATTGTGGCGCCATTTAGAAGTGGCCAGTGAAAGCTATTTTCTATAGCGTGCTATTTACGGTTGAAAATCGCTTCTACTCAGCGCCATTTGGAAGTTGCCGACGAAAGCTATTTGCTATAGCATGCTATTGACTTTTGAAAAATCGTTTTTGTTCTTTTTCTTTTCCCACTTAATTATCTCTAAGGTTGCTAATTCATCTCTTTAGGTGATTTTATTTGCCAGACGGTTGTACATTTATCAACAACCAGAAAGTTTGCAACTTGGACACTGTACTTTAATGACCGCAGTCATCTCCACTATCCGTAAACACCCGAATTTGACTAATACACGCAACCCTTGGGAAGGTTCGCAACTGGTAATAATAAAGAGCTCTGGTCATTTTTTGGTGGAAGAGCTAAAGAGTTTGAATAGATCGGCTAGAAGATTTCGAAATCCTATTTTCTCGCTAGTAACTTTTGCTGCCGGACCGACGTCAGCACAGCCAGAAAAAGAATGGCGTAAAAACAATGTTTACCGAGAACAATAACTTAATGACGTGGTTCTCAGAGTCCGTCTACGTTATGGTTGCTAGCATTATTAGAAGGGCCGGGTACTGCGACCTGGAGGGACGGTAAATATGTTGCCGTTTTGATGGCAGTAGACCTAAATATCTTCAGTAGGCTCCTGCCGTTTAAGGTGCTCATAATGACACTATATTTACAAAATTCCCAGACTGCGTTTGTATGCCCAACTGCACTAAAGTACATCCCCGTAACAATATTATTTAAACAGCACCTTAGAGAACTTGAGGCTTTTAGACTGTGTATCCAACTTACCTTTCATAAGCGGCGGTTCTTACTCGCTGCAAGGAGAAGCAAAAGTGACCGATTTCCGATAACGAATTGTACGCGCGATCGATAGGTGAACGGAGCAATTACTTCTTTTGACGTCTTTTAATGAGCTCTCTTTATATTGATCAGTCTATTCTCCAATAAAAAGGCGACAACAGACGAGCAACCGCCTGCAGTAATATTACACATCGATAATTTTAAAGCAAAGATTTAAATCAAAGCATCTAGTTGAACCAAGTCGCCAATTAATCGCCACTTTGTTCCTTTGCTCCACAGTATAGAAATGATCATAAAAATAAACTCTCAACAATGAAGAACAAGAACTTCGCTCGTGGTAGCCATAAGTAATGTAAGTAATGTCACAGCGATAATCAGAAAGCAAAGTGCGTAATTTTCCCGAACCTTTGAATAATTAACAATTTTCTGCATTGCAAAGGCCTAGCAGCAGCTGCAAAAGTAAATTTTCTTAAGGACAAGACGTTCGCTTGTGATCACAAGCCTTTCTGTCTACACTTAACGTTTCTTCTTTCTCCCTCTCTCTCTCATTCGTTTCCTCACTTGTCTGGCACTTTAATTCAGCAGTGGAGAAAGTTTTCAGTTATCGGTCACGCTTCTGGAAGCGTAATTTATTGTTTTGTTTGCTTCTCTGCCGGGACGTGGGAAAGGCACGACGTTCGTTTTGTGCCTGCGGCTTTCGTGGCCTTATGAAAGAAAATAATAAATCTATTAACGACTCCCCGCTGAGTCGAAAAGGCGTAGTCTCCGTTCCTCTCCCAGCGGTATTTATCGGAGAACCGCAGAAATTGGTCGATTTTCGAGGCGGCTTGAGACGTTCCGATCGATGCGGGCGCTGTACTGAGCAGCCGTGGCCAACTACTCGGGCTTGTTTCTGTGTGCGGGAGTAGGCTTGCCTTCCTTCACTTTCATTTTTTTTTCCTCTTACAAGAAGTGGATCGCAATTTGGCAGCACGGCCGGGAAGCGAGAGGAAGTTTGGAAGCAATAAAACTTCAGAGAGTCTCTCCTCAGCCTTCCTCCTTTTTCGGGAATTTTAATGCCGTCGCGGGCACGTGAAGGTAATTCGGCGCGTAACTGTATACGATCAGTAATCCCTCAGAATACGATGTATACGTGGGATGAATAAGAAGCTGATTAACTTTACAACTCGAGTTATGTAGCACGTGCGGCACTTCACTCATCCGGCCATTTAGTGATCTTATTTTTACTCCTGATTTCTTTTAATGGGAGATGCGTTAGGGTACAAAACGGTCATAATTACTGGCCAATTAACGCAGGCGTCCATTCATGCGAGCAAAGATTTAACGCTTGTTTATTAAGTCATGATGTAGTCCGTGCTTCGTTGTTTAGAAGTTTGCTAAAGTTTTTGAATGCGTAATAAGCTGTGGGATAGAGGGCGTGGTGCGTGCCCATAACATTTCCCAATGTAGATTTAATCACATGAACATCACATGTAATCGTTCAGGCTTTCCATGTAGGCTGGCCGAATGACTTTGCACTTACATACTGCTCCTACTGCTTTCAGAACGGTCCTTCCCCGTTCAACTCCTTCTCAACCCCACTCAACTCCTTCTCTCCCAGGCTTTGTAGTTGTCGTCCAAACAAATAACGACATTGCATAAAAATTTCACCGATACCAATTTCGTTAGTCACATGACTTGGATCATTTTATGGCCAGTCAATTACGAGAACCATTGCTCACGTTAATAGGTGACGTGACCCATTAAATGACCAAATATGACCTCTTAGATGAGTCCCATGCTCAACAACTGCCTGCAGCCGGTGCAGTCAAATAAGTTTCCAACTAAATCAAACGTTTTCTCATATATTTCCTCTCAATGGGCAGCTGATGTTGAAATTCATGTTACGTTAAACAAAACCCCTTAAGATTTGTTTGTTTGTTTGTTTGTTTTTTTGCTCTTACCGTTTACTGTTCCGATTCGGCAGAATGGAGTAACACGCAGAAGGTGGACTCGGTAAGCTGTCGCACAGAGGACACGTTTCACACGAGGCGGGCGAAGAATCGATTTAGCATCGCTCCCCTGGAGTCCCGTGGCGTCGCCAGGGTTCACGTTACTTATACCCGGTGCGGTGGCTCAGCGTTGGTAAAACAACGGAAAGAACGACGCCGGCCGGGTCCAAGTGTTTGGCGACCGCGGGCCAAAGCGAAAACAGAGTGAGCTGGAAACAGCGTTCGTCCGTCTACGTGATCCGCCTAGGACCAGCGCCGCAGTACCGTTTCAACTCGGCTGTAACTAGCATGCACAAGGTCATATAATGTGTTCTCTTTTCCCTTTTGGAGTACAGCTCTTACGCGCCCGCGTCGCAGTTTATGCCGTTGTTGATAAAACGGAGTGAAAGAGAGTCACAAACCAAAGAGAATTCCTCTCAAGAAAAGGAAGAAAAGCCACGACCTCTGAAAGATAGAAAGAGGAGGCGCGAAGCTCGTGGCTCCTCTTTCTATCTTTCAGAGGTCGTGGCACTTCTATTTTTGAGAGGAATTCTATTTGGCTCGTGAGAACAGTAGAGCGCTTCGTAACCGCGCGCACACACACACACACACACACACACACACACACACACACACACACACACACACACACACACACACACACACACACACACACACACACACACACACACACACACACACACACACACACACACACACACACACACACACACACACACACACACACACACACACACACACACACACACACACACACACACACACACACACACACACACACACACACACACAAATACATACATACATACATACATACATACATACATACATACATACATACATACATACATACATACATACATACATACATACATACATACATACATACATACATACATACATACATACATACATACATACATACATACATACATACATACATACATACATACATACATACATACATACATACATACATACATACATACATACATACATACGTAAAATTCTTTGCCTCAATATATCGTAAAAACGCTTAAACAGCTGCGTTGAAATTTCGCCTTAGTAACTTAATTGCCCTTATAACGTTTTGCTTGATAGGAGAGGAGGGGGTTTCGAATCGGATGCCCCTAAATGTGCACCGAAGTCATCTACTATAAGTCGAAAAAAAAAGGCTCATAGAGGGTCATATGTTTGAGTATAGTAATATCCTGGAAGAGAGAGAAATTTGGGTACTGGGTACTGTGGGTGCTGGGTACTGAGAACAGTACCCACAGTACCCAGTACCCAGATTTCTCTCTCTTCTTTCTTTCAGAGGCCGTGGCTCTTCTTTCTGTTTTTGAAAGGAATTTTCTTTGGCTCGTGAGAACAGTAGAGCGCTTCGTAACCACACACTTACACACACTTATATAGGGAGGGGGTTGAAGTTCGAATGGATCCGGTAGGGCATAAACGTAAAGGAGGTGACGCACGGTGGTTTGTTTTTCACCGTGTGTCGCCTCCTTTACGTTTATATATATATATATATATATATATATATATATATATATGAAGGAAAGAAGCCAACAGTCGGCGAGGCCAAGGAAAGCGTTGGGGATGGTACTTTATGGTTTTTTTTTTTTAATGTTTACTTGGATAATCACAGAAATAAGCAATGTAATCTGTTTAGGGGAAATATAGTTAGACACAAAGTAGAAGAAAAAACAACGTGCCGATGGTGGGATCCGAACCCACGACCTCCGAATAACGCGTCCGGTGCTCTTCCAACTGAGCTACATCGGCCGCTGTCCCCCCTGCTACTTTCTTGGGTATTTATGTTGTCTGTATACGAACCTTGAGAGTGTTCACCATATATATATATATATATATATATATATATATATATATATATATATATATATATATAGGGTTTGTCATGTATCTGCGTTTCCCTGACACATGACAAACCCTTTGTGTTAGAGTGAAAGCCGGAGATGATGGAGAGAGACTCAATCACTTCATCATTATGCCTCTAGTGATCGCTTTAATTGGATCACATCAACCATTTAGATTTAAAAAGAGATGTAGGGAGAGTGGGGAGCTCAGTTTATAGACGATATATTTGGCTGCCGCTGACACTGCGCTGTCCTCTATGTAATGACGACGTCATAGCTTGAATCAATGTAGTATCCGAGTGGCAGTCCTAGCACAACTGGTTCTGCAAAAGAAGAAACAATGATATTCCTTCCTGCATGAAACCGTTTTCGCTTTCACAGGAAGTATATATGCCTATTCAGATGGTGGACACGTGAAAATCTCATTTTATTGCTGCTCTTTCTTTCCTTTTTCTCCCTTTGTTCCCCTCACCACGTGCAGGGTAACCTACTGGGCATCGCCTGGTTAACCTCCCTGTCTTTCTGTTCTGTTTATCTCGATTTCTCTTTTATGCGTATTCCGAATGTTTCAGAATTTAAGGTTATGTTCATTAGAAAAAAAAAGACAAAGTTATACATATTAACCTATTTATCATGGGGTGTCGGCCCACCACATTCTCACTGTTCTGTATCTAGATGCAGTCCCAGTTACTATTTCGCACTTACTATTTTCGCGCTTAAGCTGTGCGATTTCCTTAATGTTAACATATTTTTATTTTAAGAGCGGAATATATAGGCGTGGTGTGTGCGGAGGGATTGCAGCAAGGCGAACATTACGTACTTGATAGGGCGCAATGTTTAGACAAGTAATGAACTCTAAAATGCGTATTTTTTACTTTCGCTACTTGAAATGACACTGCCCATTAAAAAAAGTTAAAAACTGATCCCCAATTTGAGGTTGACGGCGTTGTGTTTGGCAGCATAACATTGCCCCTTAAGGTTGATTTGTTAGTTTCAGTTATTTTTTATCCAATTGTTGAGCTTTACTGCGTACATTATGTTCGCTCTTTTGTACAATCCACCTTCACTGACCGTTTCGACGTATATTTCGCAAGCACAAGTCCTGAAACAAACAATAAAGTGAGTGAGCGGTGTTTATTCTTGTCTGCATCAAGTGAGTGCCGTGCCAGCAGGCCCAAACTGCCTCCTTCACGAAGGGTGCCTGCGTTCATTTCAAGAACGATGACGATTACTTCATGTCACTGACATCCTAAGTTTTCGCTTCAACGCCCCTCAACTCACTCGGGACTGTATTGTTCGTACTTTGTAATTACCAAGCTACAGTTTTCCTTCGGATGTAGTTTGCTTGGTTAAATCGGAATTCTCTCCCTGTACTAAGCTAAGTAAACACATATAGTACAGATATTGTGATGTGCTATGATTTGTGATGTGCCTATAATGAATCAACGTGCCAAAGTAGACTTTAATCCTGAGGAACGCCGGAGTTCAGGATCCCCTAAAATTCTAGAAATTTTTGGGTAGTTGCAGAACATTTTACCGCCTCGGATTTTTTAACGTCGGTTGACATCGCACAAGACACGAGTGCCTTGCTTTTCGCCGCCATCGAAAAGCTGTTACCGCGGCCAGTATTGAGCCCGCGTCCCTGAGATTAGCAATCGAGCGCCGTAACCACTGAGCCACTGCTGCGAAGCGGATATCGTGATTTGTTACTTTGCAAAAACTTACCACCTGAACTAGCGGGTAACCAACGTTTGAAGTAAAAGGCTACACCAAAGCATACCTACAATAGACGATCATCATCCCTCAAGCAGTATATATAATGTTTTCGTGAAGCAGTACATAATTTTCGCCATGAAGGAAACTAACACTTCAATAAACAAAAAATCTCAGTCAAAAGAAAGTTCAAGAGGTGAGTATTAAAACTAAATGTTCAAAAGAAATAGCAATAAAAATCTTGACTCATGTTTATATGCAGATAGGTTAGGGCAAATGACTGTTTTTTGGCATACGTTGCCCGAAATGAAACAGGAGTTTCCTTTCTGGTCCTTTCTTTTTTTTTCTTCTCCCCTTGAGATTACAATCTTTTTCTCGTTTCTGATCAAAGACTCGTAACAACGCCTATTTGTTGCCGCTTCCGACTGTCTGTGTTTTGGCGGTCGTTTACAGAAAGAGAGCTAGTGGATGCGGGCAACGTAGCAGCGTCGCTCTGCACTGGGTACCTGAACAATGTCAGGGCTGAAAAAGCAGGTGGCGAAAGAGATGCATCGTTTCATGACAGGACTGACCTAACACTCAAATTATAGCAGGCAAGGGCAGCCCCCTACGGATCGAGAAAATGCGGTACACTGACTGTACGGGTCGCTTTCGCGCCCGTGTCCTTTTGTAGATGGCACTCGCTTTGCCCGCGTATCGATATGAGAGCGTCGCCGTGAGCGCAAGCTATGCTCAGCCGGCGGGGTGGAAAACAGGGAAGGGACCGGCTCTTCCCACACTCCCCGCTCACTTCACAACGAGTGCGTGTCCGGACGCGGTTTTGCGTCACGCTCAGCTGCCCGGGCAATCTAGCTAATGCCTGAGCCGGACGGGAGTAGAAAGGGAAGGACCAAGGGGAGGAGAAGACGAAGTTTGTGTCCGCTTCGCCGACGTCGCGCAGAAGGATACAGCGTGGTCGTTTAGGTCGTTTCCACCGCTCTCGAGACGCAACTTCGCGCGAACGGCCGCGATGGCAGTTTTAGGAAGGGTAAACAGCCGACGCGTTCGGTTCGCTAATAAAAAGTAAGACACTGCTAAACAGATCAGCGCCGCCTCTCCCTAGTTACAATTTGCCGCTTGAGAATGGAAACCACCATGTTTAGTTGATGCAGAGGCGTCGCTTTTCGATTGTGTTGCGGGTTGATGCAAGCATGGAGTTTACGTTCACTTCGCTCGCTGGCACTGAAGCGGGTTAGCGATCTATATCTTGCGACTCTCAGGTACCCGTGCCATTGCACACAGCAAGGTAAAGCTGAAGGTAAGGGTTTCGAAACACACCACTGATGATTAAAAAAAAAAAGCAATCCGGACACAGGAGAAGTGCCTGTCACGGTAGTTGTGACTTTATCGATTATATGCCTTAATTTGCCCGAGCAACGTATTCCTTTCACATTTTTGTCAACAATAACAACAACAAAAAAAAAACGAACCTGAGACGGCACCAGTTAAGCCACATGACTGAGTTGGAAGCTACCGGTTCCAAGTTACACCAGCGAGCTTTCGTCGGTCACTAGAAGCAACTTACCGTTTGCAGCGGAAGACATCCTTTGCAAAAAGCTGAGCATCACGGTATTAAAGAAGCTGTTTCATATACCCTACGCCGAAACTCCGGCCGATCGACTTTCTTCACAAAATCTGACGCATCCAATCTGGCTAAAATATCTGCTTTAAAAAAAAAAAAAATATCGGTTCTCTAGCTTCCCGACACATCATTACCAATTTCTTTACAAAGTCCACCCAAAACTAAGATCACGAATCCCTCCCAGACTTCCTCGCCACCTGTAAACTCAATATCATCGGCTTCGCCTGAACTCTGCATTTACAAACAGCTTGAGATGCTGTTTCGATCACACGAGCAGTTCGCATTGTGACAACTGTGGCGCGGTCGAAACTGTAGAACATACTTTGCTTAAGTGTCCTGCGTATACTGACGAGTGTGCTTACTATGAATATTGCATGGAGAAGCTCTCAATTTGGACAGTGCTTTAGGTCCCTTAGTCTGCCCTAAGGAACAGAGTCATGCAATGAATTTTTTATTTATGTATTCAAATGACATTGGACATTTCGACAAGTTATAATTTCGCCTTACATGTTAACCTCAGGTATTTTTGGTGCTGTGAACTTTGGCAACCCATTTGCCGGACTGCGCGTTTCATCATTTCATGTCATTACTTTACTCGTTGAGACACCCTGACACGCATTCAATGATCACTTTTTTCTGTATATTATTAGTTTTTTCATTTTTCCACGCAGCTCTCTTTTCGTCGTTTGCTCCCTAATTCTATTTTCTACGCACAATATCAGGCCAGAGAATTCTTACTGCCGGCTAAGTTCTCTGTTATTCCTTAAACAGCTTCTCTCTTCATCACTAGAAGCAATTTCCTAGAGGTACAAAGCGCTGGCCGCCTTACGCAGCAGACATTTTTGACACTGCCGCTACAATGTTGTAGGGAAAAATGCTTAAAGCATTATCAGCATGGTAACAAAGCAACAACAAAAAAAGCCATGAAGTTGCATTTTTGCAAGATTGCCAGCTGTCACGACATTTCATATAACGTACGCACAAAGCCTCCCCCAAGTGAGGCACAGGAGCACCACTGACCATCAAATTAAATCCTAGCTAGGGTCGCTGTAAATTTAAATCCCCTTGTGTGCCATGCCACGTGTGTGCCCCTTTAAATTATTAAGGACAGAATAAAACAAACGAGGTCATTTTTCTAATTAATTTCGCCTCCCTCCGGCGAACATGCTGCAGAGAGTGTATACGTAGAAATAAAAGCCGAAAGCAAAGGCACACTGGACGCATTACCGGAATGCTTTAATGTTATTTTCGTTATTTTTTAAAATCAAACCCGAAAATTCCTCGCTTTACAAAGCAAGTCTTTTTCTCGCCCCTGGCATACACCACCTCCGTAACCATATGCCCTGTGCTTGTGAGTCTCGCGAATCTTCACGGTGCTCTGTTCTTTCAAAACAGCCGAATAACATTTTATCAACGTCCTTTTTCGTGTCCGTATACGGCGCCAGGGCTAAAACACAAGAGCTCCGAGGAAGAAACTCATTGTGACTGCGCGAAGTTCATTACCGGAAAAAAAAATTGGACCAGAGAATGCAGAAGATAAACAAAAGGAAAGGAGGTGGAGAGGACATCACGCAGCGGCTGTTTGGGCGAAGCAAGGGGCGAGAAACCGGATCCGCTCTGTCCAGCCAGCGGCCGCTCTTAATGGCCGGGCGATATACCGCGCTTAATAGTGGGCTCATTAAAACGTGATCTAGCACTCGCGGCGCTACTTATGTGCCTTGCGCGGAAGATTAGAGAGGCACGCGCCAAAAGACGTATGCCCTCTCGCGTCCACGCGCGCGGTCGGTATATGGAGCCGCAGAAAGCAGGAGCGGAAAAACGTTACGCGGAGCTCCTTTTATTTCCAATTTCCTGGACGTCGTCTCCTCGTGTATCTCTTTCGCGTTTTTTAAACTTATTATTACTTTTTTTTTTTTTTTGTTACGAAGACGAAACGGCCGAGGAATCTCGCTCGTCCCACCTGGTCTCTTTACGTTCCGAGTGCGACGAGCATGCTTTCGCTTTGGTCGTGATGAATGACGCAGCTATAATTGCCCGCTGCGAACGCTGTTCGCCATAACAAAGCATGAAAGATCCTTATTTTCTTTTAGGCAACTTTTGTTTGTTTCTTGAACTTGGTCGTCCACGAATGAAGACTAGGCTTAGTGCGTAGCGAGGGGTATTCGTAGTCGGCACGTGCCTTCACTGTCGAACGAAAACGGAAGTTTTTCGAGTGCGCATTTGATACAGAGGAAAAATATAATATCGCACGAGCTTGAACTGACCTTCTTCGTCATGGACTTTGTTCGTATACGGAAACCGTAAGTCTTTATTATTGTGTGCTTCCGGAGCTTGCTTTGCAGCCTGTGTTTGCTGCTGTTGTACGCACAGCTATTCGCGTTCGGCGCTGCACAAAAGGTGTATGAGCCTAACTAAACCAGGACTGCAACAGTTCTAGAGGTTGACGCAGGAGGCCACATTTTCTGTTATGCTGTGATACCACTATGAATTTTGCAGGCTTGTTTCTGGACTGCGAAAGCCAAGCCGTCAAAGAAGTGATTCCTCCATGAATAACAAAACAAATTATTTTTAGGCTACACTCTTAAACCGCTTATGAGAGACTTGTTAGAGAGAGTAGCTTGACAAAAGCCACGTAGACATCAAAAATCGTTTTCCACTATATACAATCATGGAGCATCTCAGTGACTCCACTTCATTTATTTTTTTTTCGCGCTCTTAAGGACAACATTCTACCAGATTTGATAGCTCCCGAGCATTTGGCATGGCTCACACATAATTCGGTCGTCAGGCAGAAGTAATACTTTACATAAAGCGGCCGCGACTTTCGATTTTACCTGGTGGGTGAGGTGTTATGCTGTATACCAATTTGATTAATGATGCACTGAGGGCAGCAAGCAGCAAGGACTCGATCAGTCCATCCGCGCTGCATTTTGCTCGGGTCTTGAGCGCTCATTTTCGATCAAAACAGATATTGCTGGCACACTTACATCAACCGCCACTTCTGACACTGCTGGTTCAGGACATGCCACATTGATGCTGATACATATCCGCTGATCAATCTGCTCCGCCGTTCTAAATTCGATTGCGTTCAAAAGCGTGTCACCGATTAACGGTGTGGAGAAATGCAGGCTAACATCTCACATGCACAATGTATGAAGTCTAAAACAGAGATTTAAGTTAAAATTTGATTGATAATTTCTAGACAAGCCTCGCAAAACATTCCTTCGCGCAGCATGTAGCAAAATGCATTGCATTTCGCTCAGGAGGCACGTAATCCTTTCTGTCCTGAATTTATTTATCCTTTTCCAATTTAGTAACACAATAGCCTCACAATTTCACTCCCCATGTCCCTCAGTACTAAACGAAATAGGCTTCATAAGTGTTTAAAAATTGTCCAGTGAGAGACCCAGTAGGACTCCAAATCCCTTATTTTTTTCTGCATCTTCCAGCTGTACCCTACCTACAAGAGCGGGCAGTACAAAACTTTCATTGACGAGCTAGAGCAGCTGCAGATGGGAGCCCTGGACGCAAGAGGAGCAACTGAAGACATACAAAGGTGTGTACAGCCACATTTACTACATAATGTGTACCCTTTCCATTTCAGAGAACGGAAATTAATGTCCTCTTATCGAACTAGCTTCTCACTATGGCCTCTTATCGAAGATCACTAAGTAGCAAAATTTGATTCTATATAGCTTTGAGAGAAATTAAATTAAGAGAACTTTTCATCGTCACGGCCAGAACTCTGCTTCCGTCAACGCCTAAAATACATGTTCCTGCGTTTTTTACCGAAGATGCTACCTGACGACAGCGTGTTTCATGTCGCATTCCATTTTCAGGTAACAGGTGTCAACAACTGGCCGAATACTTTATCCCAGTTGATAAAATAGGTGAAGGCTGTAGTGACTGTAACATTATACAGGCATGACTTTCCCAATGCAACAATGCCGGAACACGCTCCACCGCTTAGATATTCATAAAGGTGATAACTCGTGGAACAGTTTTCAGACTTCATTTTGTGATGTTGATCCAATGTAATGCGCAGATAAGTTTTCTGAGTATAGGACTGGCCGCAACCGAAGCAAATGTATTTGTCAGGTGTATATAAACACATGTTATTCTTTCCTCCCGCTTCAACAAACGGTGCTGTTTTCACACGAAGAGACCACCTATGTAATATCTTCCGTCCATTGCGGTCGCAGGAGCTCCGGCAGCCAGCACGGCACGGCCGACATGCATCCGGTGGTGGTGGCTCTGCAGAGGCACTTCAATCGGCACCTGGCCGACGACAACTACTCGGACCTGGAGCCGGAGCCCAGTGACGTCTGGTCAGTGCCAGTGCCAGTGCTCCATGCTTCTAGCATACACAGACTCGACCTGAAATTGATTTTGGTTTGTTCCCTCAACTTATCCACCTTTTCTAAAGTAGTCGCTCCTTCTAATGATTGCCCTTCACTTCGTGTACTGAGCGGTCTCGAATAGCAAATTCTCTTGCGAGGGTGTACTTTCCATAGCTCTCTCCATCGCTTCTCCGGATGACTCTGTGCCCTCTTCCGTTCCATGTACAAAGCTAACACCGTTCGTCCGACATACATCTTCATCTTCATGACATGAGCCCACTGCAGTGGTCTTGACTCCTGTAGCTGGACTGTTATGTGCGCCACCGCAAGCGGCTTTTTATATGATTATACCATACTCGATCCTTCTTAGTCGCGTTGCACATCGTCCTCATACAGTCAATTCCATCCACTCAACATCTTATACTGGCGACTGCACTACAGAGTAGCAAATGTTACGCACGCTACTATAATAGTGGCTTTGCTCTGTTCGTATTCAATGCGTGTAGGACGCACGAAACAACTTGAGCGACACTCACTTTCTCTACGCTTACATTTTGTTCCCCACGTTACAGAAGAAAAATGCGTGTGAAAAGAACAAAATCTGCACTGTTTTTTACTGCGTAGCATGAAAAAGTGATAGACGTAGCAGGAAGCATGCGGTACGCTACGCGAGAAATTTCCAAAGATTAGTGGTTTTCATGGTTTGTTTTATTTAAACACACATAGAAGTCGACGCGCTATTTCAAGAGTGACTTAGATCCAGATCTCATCTAGGAAGTATTTAGGCAGTCATGTGAAAGTATAACATAACCGTAGAAGCGTTAGTCGTGTGACCAAAGTACTATTGTCGTTGGAAGTTTCCACGCTGCGTTATGGCGCCTTATTCTGTGTAATTCTCACTTCATTAGAACGAATACGCCCAATGCGTGCTCTCTGTCATTGGTTGCAGTTTCCGGTTGCTGAGAAAGGAGGCCGGGTGAGAAAAAAAACTGAATACTTTTCACAAGAACGTCTAGCCCCGGTCTTTCATCGAGTTTAGCGCGATAGGCAAACCATGGGTGCCACGTCAAACGCAATACCACTCAAAGTGCTCTTTAATTTCGCGCGTTTGATCTCGGTGATCCATCCATAAAACCCAATGTGAAAAGCAAAATCACAGCTCTGCCTCATCACCAAACCACTTCACGTCACACAGGAGCGCGTTCCTTGATCACTTCCTGACCACCTCCTCCTCCCTTTTACCCGAGGGTTTACAGCATCAGAGACATTCTACCCTTGCATCCCGACGCGCCCATTTTCCTGTGGCAAGCAAAAACAGAAGGGCAGCACGTCGGCAAAGCGTCGTATCGGCGAAGTTTGCCGAAGAAACCCGAAACTCAAACCGTCCCGAGGCGCCACCTCTGAGAAAAGCGGAAGAGCCTTACGGTCTGTACGGCGGAGCCAATGGCGAAAAATACAGCGGCAAGAAACAAGCCAAATCCCTCAAGAAAAAAAAAAAAGAAATACTGGCGGGGAGATGGCTTGGGAACAAAGAGGCGAACGAGCAGCGGCGCGCTGAAATCCGGGAAGGATGTTACGCCTTTCGAACAACATGCGGCGGGTACCCTGCAGGTTCTGCAGTTACAACCACTTAAGAAGGGTCGCTCGGGTCGGCGAAGCCTCGTGGCCCCCCAGGGCAACACAATACAGCGAGTGGAGTTCCTTGTCCCGACAAGCAGCGCTGTCTTCATGCGTAGGCGCGCGCAGGACGCCAGAGACGTGATGGATCGGACCCGCTTGGCGAGGTTCCACCGAACCTGGCGCTCTCCTGATTATCACTTTCTTTCTCTAGATCTCGCTTACGCCTCGCTCACGTTTATTATTCTTCCTCCTTTTTTTCGAAGCTTGAGATAATATCTGGGACATGTCTGCGGGCTTACACTCACTAAACAACCATCACTGTAGTCCCAGAGGCTCGCGAGTTCAGCGCTCGTGTGGAGCGAACTCAAACTGCCTTTTGCAGTTCGCTGTTCTTGTCCGCGCTCAATCGTGTGACATCACCCGACGATCGCACTTCGTTTGTTTGCTTTATTAGCCCAACGTATCACACTTTCGAACAGTTATTAAACGACGAAAATTGATTGGTTTACACCTGTCGCTTAATCTTGCCTGTAGGCATGCTCGTCAACACACTGGCGCCATCTTTCGATATATATACCTATCAATCACTGCAGGCGTGTCACCTTCCGATGACGTACAAGAAAAAAGGGGGTTAGTGCGACTGCTAGACAAAAGCAGGAAGGGGGAAAAAACACGGTGCTCGGATCTTCGTGTGTTGAAGAGTGGATGAAGCCATTGTCCAGGTTCTGCTCATGGCACTGCGCAAGAGATCGACCGAAGTAGCAAAACTTCGTTGATTCGTTCATAGTTAATTTTAAAAAAAAAATAATGTGAGCACCCATTCGGTACCATCAAAATCTTGGCGTGAAACTAGCGTTAGTTAGAAAAGGACTGATTGGCAAATTATTCTCAGAGGCTGCGAAGCTCGCATGTGTTCAGAGCGCCGGAGATGAGTTTGATGATGCTCGGTAAGTAACTCAAAAACATGGACACTGCATCATGACTGTAGCTTGTGTTCAACCGACTAAAAGGCATCATAGTTATCTTCCTGTTCATCAGTAGGAAAGCTGTATTATACGATGGGAAGGTTGTCTATTTTGTTCTGCGCACCACCATACCTTTGTTCGAAAGCACTGTACCCGCTCGCCATCCATCACCGACCAAGAATATTATTCGATCTTATTTATGTAATCACTCTGACTGGTTAAACTCTGTCGTAAGGTGGTGATTACATGGTCTCGCGCTAGTAACTATACTTCAGTCCGCGTTTTGGCGGCTCCTATGCCCTAGTCTCCCCGACGAGTCTCAACCTCTCCAGGCAACAGACAGAGTGACGAGCATATCACTGATCATGACCGCTTTTAGTGCTTTCTAACTAAAAAACGATCGGAGCGGAATTGAACTGTTCAGGCACGAACTCGGGTGCTATGATTTAGTAGCCGATCATCTTAGTCATTCAGCTCGAGGCATGCCTTCGCTCGTTATAAACACGTTTTAATAAAGCATACGTCATTTGAAGCAGCGGCTCCCAAATGAGGCTACAAACTGATGGCCTCCGCTACCAAGCACAGCAGAGCTGATCGTGGAAGTCACGGTTAAATCTCCGCAATTCGAAGCTGCGGTGCAATAAATGCAACGCATGTACAGCTGAAACTAGAATAACTTATGCCAATTTTTGTTGCTGTTGTTGCCTGCGGGTCGCGAACCGTCGCGTGAGCGTCCTTCGTCTTACCCCGGAGCCCGCATTCGTTTTTCATAAGGCGGTGTGCGGTAACCAGTGTGTGTACGTTCTTTTTTTTTTTTTTTTGGTGGTTTGTGCAGGTGAATGTAGTAGCGGAAGGGGAGGGTTGTCCTGTTATTAACCGTTTGATTCAATATCTCGTGTACACAGCACCATGTGATCCAAATGTGACAGCATTTACTGCAGCGCTAATTTATCGCACGATAAGCAATCGACAATCACAGATTTTTACAAGAAATTCAAGGTGTTGGTGTAGAACATTTTAGTAGGGGTTTTCTTGGCCCCATTATATCGTCATGCTTTTCTTTTTTTCTGTTCCCGCAAATACCGGATAAATGTTATTTTATTATAAAAGTTCGCAGAGCCAAAACTGGCGGCACCGGTGTTTGTTTCGTCGATTCTCCTTGTGTTCTCAGACCTGTCATTGTTTACATTCGATGCTGGAAGCATATAACTGCAGTTTTCTTGTTTTTTTTTTACATTCTTGTAGCTCTTAAAGCAAAATCTTGTTGAAATCATTTACCGTGATCACAAAACACCCGCTTATCGAGGATGAAACATCGTTGGTTCCAAGTCACATGCAGGTTACCTACAGAATAACACTTTTGAAACAATATCGAATGCGTAATCAAACATTTGCGTGCTTCCGCAGCTTCTACATACATTGTAATTTTACGTGAATATTCCTATGCGGAACGTTGTTGTAGAGCTGTATGAGCTGTATGTCTTTTCTATCCTGAGGTGGCGGAGTTGGAATTGCACTCATTGTTCGTTATTTACAAGCCGGCCACCACTTCTATTTTCACCTGCGTTAGCCGCTCCGTCTCTGTACTCTGCAGATTTTTTTTTTCTTGTTCAAGTACAGCATGTTGTAAAGAATGCATGACAAAAAGGAACTGTGATCGAGCCTGCTCACGAGGGAAGAGTGCGAGCCGCACCATACGCACTCTTTTCGCCCGATCCCTGTCAGACGAGAAGAGCGGAGACGGAACACCGCCCTACCAACAGCGGTAGCAGCAGCACTTTCAGCTTCGAGAGAAATGGAGATATAAAAGATGGAGCATCGAGAATGGAGGGAGGGGGGGGGGGGGGGGGGACATGAGAAGGAAAGGAAGAGAGCAACTCCCACGTACATAGCGGGAGCTGTGCTGCAACCAGGCACAGCACACGGGTTGGCTCCGCAGCATCGATCTCCCATCTCGAGTCATCAACTATTTATATGAGATTCGTAAAATGCCAGAAGAAATCATTACGGAGAGAAATGCGGGAAGGGAGAGGACCAGGAGCCGTGCGCGACACCGTACTCTCACCCGGTTCGCGTGGCTCGCGGAGCTTCGGGTTCGCTTCCATGCATAATTCATACACGGGGCCCCCCTTCTTTAGTTCGCTTTATACGTTTCTGTCTGCACTGCGTGGACTAGGCTCAGATCGGGCGCGGGTTTTAAGCACGCCTTATAGCTCGAGTGCTCTTATACCTTTTCCATATTGCAACCTCTTTCCCACGTTTCTCTCCCACTCCTGCATTCCTCGTTCGCTTTTGTGTTTTTGTGGATTCTAGTACCCCTTTAATCACAAAACCAAAACGCAAGCTTATACTATCAGCTATTTATTTTTACATTGTTGCACGTTCGGAAAAGAGCCAGAAAAGGCGTGAGGTAACCGCGAAACAATACAAGAGAACTGCGCCTGTGCAGGCCTGGCGATGCAATGGAAGGGCCATCCCTGAGCGCTTTTTAATGCGCGTGCCCTTCGGCCAAGCAAGCGCGTGTTTGCAAGGCGTCGGTATACGAGAATTTTATGGCCGGCCAACTGACCGGCCTCTCGCGGTTCGAGTAAGTTTACGCTTCCGCTCGAAATGCTACTTCGTTTCTCTCACGGAAATGGAACTGCCTGAAGCTCAATTTATAACCAGGGGTACTTGAATTCACCGTTTTGCACAGAACACGGGAAAGAAAAGAGTCACCTTGTTTTCTATTTTGAGCGCTGAAATGCTCCATTGGCAAGCAAATTATTATAGTATTTTTGCAGAAATCATTACTATTTATTTTTCCATTACTAGCTATACTCTCTACACGATAATTCTTTTTTTTTTTTTTTTTTTTTTTGCTATTCGTCTCCAGAAAGTAAGCGCCAGCGGACAAGACAAAAAAGAAAGAGAAGTGTGAAGCAGGTAGAATGTTATGAATAGTCCTTTTCATTTTGATTTTTCATGCTTTACGTTTCTTCTCTTTTCCCTAGCACTCATTTCATTCTTTTGTTTTTGTGATGTAATTATACATCTCAAAAACAAATATCTTTGCCCCCCAAT
Source organism: Amblyomma maculatum (assembly GCF_055883805.1). Classification (NCBI taxonomy): domain Eukaryota; kingdom Metazoa; phylum Arthropoda; class Arachnida; order Ixodida; family Ixodidae; genus Amblyomma; species Amblyomma maculatum. The sequence continues at coordinate 319,631,560 of NC_139344.1, read as the reverse complement.
TATTGGCCGATCCCCCTGTGTAGGTATGTGCCATCAAACAACAACTCACTGGTGTAGGGTACGTTTAAACGCTATACCCAATCGGCAAATAGCACTTGACTGATATCTCGCATAGAAGTTGGATTACCGGCGAGCTAGAGCAAGGAGAGAAGCCTGCGTTTACTACTCACCCCCCTCCGAGAGCACGCCCGAAGCACGCAGATGATCATGCGCGGTTTCGTTGGCGCGGCAGGCATTTGTGAACAGAGGCTGACGATCTTCGCCTTTTTTTCATCGCTTCTTTGTTTTACTGCAGTGCCTAGAATATATTGACTATCGTGTTGCGGGACAGCTCGCCATTGAAAGAGATGGCGCCACTTTCAATCAGGCCGCTAAACACAGATAGTGTGCCGATACATCGCGATACACGTTTTGCATAAGCTTTTTGCTTCTATTTTATTTTTGCCTTTTTTCTTTGGCCTCGTTCGGGACTTTTATTTCTTGCTACAAAGGGGAACGACCATATCAATGTTAGCCCTCAACAGACTATTTCGCTTAGGACACAACATCGCTTAGCGTACCTGGCGTTGCCGTATGTATGAGGGCGCAATTCATTGTTCGGTGCGTTCATATTGTGACAGTGATTACTCATCCGAATGCAGCATCTCAAGAATGTCCAGGTAAAGCGGCCTTACAAAGAATGGACACGTTTTGTATCAATGTGGCGGAGTGAATATCACTCACAGCTGCGAAAGCCCGTCCTTGTTCATGCCACCGATGATTCAGCACGACTTGTAGAGCACAGAACTGCACTGTAAAAACTTCAGCACTGGATGGATGGGTGGATGGATGGAATATAGGAGCGCCCGCTTTGAAACCTGGTGGTAGCAGATGCTATCATGCTCGTTTTTTCCACGATGGATGGATGGATGGAATATAGGAGCGTCCCCTTTGAAACGGGGTGGTAGCAGTAGCTTTCATGCTCATTTTTCTCCATATATCTTAATTATTGATCATTCTATTTATTAAATTTTTGTTTCTACATTACTAACATTATGTCACTTCTCTGCTTTTAAGCCACCAATCTTCCAGTCGTTTTTTGCTAGTTTCCACCGCCGGTTTATTCACCCGGCCACTGGTATCTCTAAACCCCAGAGCTTCAGGAACAGTGATTGCGCATGCATCAACTTCCGGATGGATACCATTACATTCGAGTATAATATGGTCAATTGTTTCACTGGAGTTTCCACATACAGCACATGCGTCATCTCCATTGTTAAATTTCTTTTTGTAGCTGCGTGTTCTAAGGCACCCTGATCTAGCTTCAAAAAGTAGGGCACTGCCTCTTGAGTAATCAAAACCTTCCTGATCTGCATTTTCCACTTTCGGTATAATTCCACACTCTGTTTCTTTTCCATCGAATTTATCCAATTTTTACCTTCTGTGTTTTTCACCTGTTGTTTAATGCACTTTATTTCTCCGTCCTTGTGACTAGCATACTTACTAGTTAGTTTTCCTAGTTCTTTTCCTCCATTGTGAGTCCACGCTTTTTAAGTACAGGTATTTAAATACTTTAGCTGCCCATCTGTTACTGTCCAATTTCCTCAGGCGTTCCTCATATAATATTTTACTCTGAGCTTCCCGTACTTCGAAAGATGCCCAGCCCATATCTCCCTGTACCGCCTCATTTGTAGTTTTGCCGTGGGCACCTAGTGCTAGTCGTCCAACGGATCTCTGATTTATTTCTAATGTCGACTGTACCTCTGATTTTAGGCACAAAACCGCGTTTCCGAAAGTAAGTCCGGGCACCATAATTCCTTTCCAAATACCCCTCAAAACCTCATACCTATTGTATCCCCACAATGCCTTATGCTTCATTATCCCGGCATTCCTTCGCCCTTTGGCCTTAAGTGATTGCTCATGCTTTCCAATGTATGCCAATCCTTCGTTTACCCATACCCCCAGATATTTATATTCAGCTACTCTAGGTATTTCATGGCCTCGTATTTTAAGACCCTGATCAGTTGAGCCGTTAAAAATCATCAGACCCGACTTAACTGCGCTGAAACTGAAGCCTAGAGCGTCCCCTTCCTCTCCGCAATACTTAACTAGAGTTTGCAATTATTCCAGACTCTCAGCTAGCAGCACAATATCGTCTGCATACATCAAACCGGGGAGGCGCTGCTCTACCGCCTTTCCACCCAATCTATATGACAGGTTAAAACCTAGGTTACTGCCTTGTATCCTCCGTTCCAGGTTTATCATATAAAGCATGAACAGCACCGGTGATAGAGGACAACCTTGCCTTAATCCTTTGCATACTTTGACATCCTCCGTACTTCTTATCCCTTCCCACGTAATTTCTACTTTGTTATCCCGGTATATTTCCTGTAGGAACTCTATTATCTCATAACCGATACCTTTTTCTTTAATATGCTCCACAGGAGTTCCCTGCTTACGTTGTCGTACACCCCATTTATGTCCAGGAAGGCCAAATACAAAGGTCTATTTTCCACTCTAGATATTTCGATGCATTGGGTAAGCACGAACAGGATATCATCTAAGCGCCTACCATTTCTAAAGCCGTTCTGAAGTTCTCCGAGTATCTTGTTACTTTCTACCCATGCTTGCACCTTTAATTTCACCACCTGCATGGCTAACCTGTACATAACAGATGTTATGGTAATCGGCCTGTAGGATTTTATGTGCATCCTGTCTCCTTTCCCTTTATAAATCAAATTCATTTTACTCTGCCGCCAGCTGTACGGAATTTGCTTTTTCGTTATGACTGTTTGCAGAGCTTTTAACAACGTTTCCTTACTTTTTGGACCGAGTTCATTAATCAGCTTGTTCGGAATTCCATCTATTCCTGTAGATGTGTTTTTAGGAATATTTTTTTCTGCCTTTTTCCAGTTTAGATTGGTCAGTTCTAAGCTGCTTTGTATTCTGCTACCTTGTGTTGCTTCCTGATTTGCGGAGATTGCCCTATCGTCGCTCTTAAATGACTCGGCTATAACTGATGTAATGTAGTTCACTGCGTTGTCTCCCTTTAAACAATTTCCCTCGTTATCTTGAATCCGATCCTGCTTTCTTTGATTCTTCTTCCCTAGCCAGCTTATATGGTTCCAGAATTTTCTTGCTCCGCCTCTAGAAGCATCGTGTATGTCAGCCATCCAGCGATCGGTGGACTGCTTTATTTTACATTGGACGAGGGCCTGTACCTCAAGTTTCTTTTGTCGATATGATTCCCATTTTTGGTCGATTTCCTCCTGAGATGCCTGTGCTTTCTTTGCCACTCGGTGTTCCCTTGAAGCAGCCCGTCGTTGTTCAATAGCTTCCCTGATTTCCTTATTCCACCAGCTCCGTGGCTTCCTCTTTCCATTCCAGCGGTTTGCTACTTTAACCTACTGAATTTTCCTCCTTATGAGTAGTTCTACCTGTTCATAATCCCAGTATTCCATGGGGCTTTTCTCTATTGCTTCCTCTATGTCTGCTGCCATCTGCGCTATTTGATCGTCGTTTAATTTTGCGTTGACGTTTTGTCTAAGTTCCATTTCTCTTTTCATCAAGGGCCCCATCTGCAGACTAATACGTTTCCACATTCCAACTCAACAGCGCACCTATGCGGCAGCCACAAACATTCATTGCTCTCGGTGTCGCCAAGGCTATAGTGTACCTTCGCCAACTCGGTGGGCACACTAGCCAGTATATTTTATGCACTGTAGTTTTACAACGACTGATACCAAGCTCTTTAGCTAAAGCTTCGTGCCGTTGCGCTGCACCACTTGAAGATGTCAGACCAACTAGCCCTCCAGTTAATGTTGTTAAACTAAAACTAGGCGCACACCTCGAACACAACAGCGCCATCGAAACAAGCAACGAAGGAAACTTGTTTTGGCGTCCAGGCTGATGAGAAACGCATGCATTCTTTCTTACAGTTGCCATCTTGGCTCAACTGTGCCACCGCCTGCTGCCTACAATTCGTGAAAACTGCCACTATAAGCGCGCATGCGTGGGTGTCTCTCGTAACGCACGATTTTCCTTTTCTTTTTTTAACGATTTCTATTCCGCCATGACCGAGTGCACCTCCTTTTCTCTGTAGGGTCACTATTACTTAAAAAGCTGCCGGGGTGACCACAACCGGAATAAATGCTGATTTTCGAAGCTGCTAACGTGCAGCAGTTACTGAAGGGGCGTAGGCGCTGCGCTCTGTTCAGGACTAAAACAGCAATGACATGGCAGTTTATGAATCTGTGTGTGTGTGTGTGTGTGTGTGTGTGTGTGTGTGTGTGTGTGTGTGTGTGTGTGTGTGTGTGTGTGTGTGTGTGTGTGTGTGTGTGTGTGTGTGTGTGTGTGTGTGTGTGTGTGTGTGTGTGTGTGTGTGTGTGTGTGTGTGTGTGTGTGTGTGTGTGTGTGTGTGTGTGTGTGTGTGTGTGTGTGTGTGTGTGTGTGTGTGTGTGTGTGTGTGTGTGTGTGTGTGTGTGTGTGTGTGTGTGTGTGTGTGTGTGTGTGTGTGTGTGTGTGTGTGTGTGTGTGTGTGTGTGTGTGTGTGTGTGTGTGTGTGTGTGTGTGTGTGTGTGTGTGCGCGTGTGCGCGTGTGCGCGTGTGTGTGAGTGTGTGTGCGTGTGTGTGTGTGTGTGTGTGTGTGTGTGTGCGTGTGTGTGCGTGCGTGTGTGTGTGTGTGTGTGTGTGTGTGTGTGTGTGTGTGTGTGTGTGTGTGTGTGTGTGTGTGTGTGTGTGCGCGTGTGCGCGTGTGCGCGTGTGTGTGAGTGTGTGTGCGTGTGTGTGTGTGTGTGTGTGTGTGTGTGTGTGTGTGTGTGTGTGTGTGTGTGTGTGTGTGTGTGTGTGTGTGTGTGTGCGCGCGCGCGTGCGTGCGCGTGTGCGTGTGTGTGTGTGTGTGTGTGTGTGTGTGTGTGTGTGTGTGTGTGTGTGTGTGTGTGTGTGTGTGTGTGTGTGTGTGTGTGTGTGTGTGTGTGTGTGTGTGTGTGTGTGTGTGTGTGTGTGTGTGTGTGTGTGTGTGTGTGTGTGTGTGTGTGTGTGTGTGTGTGTGTGTGTGCGCGCGCGCGTGCGTGCGCGTGTGCGTGTGCGGGCGTGCGTGCGTGCGTGCGCAAAACAATCATTTTATTATTGTGGCCAACCTGACTGTGGCTGTATTGTGTTTGCTCCTGATGCCCGAATAGTATTTTATTTTCTTCACGACGGAATAAGTGTCCCATACTTGGTATGTAAAGCAAACAATGTCCGCGTAGTCCACGTGGCAAAAAAGCTTGCATCTTCCGGGCATTAATACGGGTGCTCATCAGCTCATGCTGGTCTTACAGAAGGTAGAGTCCATATTTAAAACAGCAACTTAATACTCTATGAAAGTGTGTTTTAAAGAAATGATACCCGCGGTTCGGCTATTAAGGCTGTGTGTTATGTCTGCCTATTGCAATGAAAACACTTTTCTTGCAGGAAAGGGACCAACAATTATTCAGTGCAGCACAGCGACAAGCAGGAAGATGACTTCCTCAGCGGTGGCCCGGAATTGTACGCATGGAGCCAGCGTAAGACACACTTTTGGCATTGCCACGATGGATTAATGACATCGCGAGAACGGCCGTTTCATCGCTCCAAATTAGCTCTTTTGTTCGCGGAATAGATGGCAAGCACACACTGTCTGTACATTGAAACAATCTTTATTCAAGACCAGTGCTTCACAGATTTTAATGACCAGACTCAGTTGTGCTGGGGTTATCTGACGGTGTGTAAGGCTTTTATGCGCCAGCCACAGATTTAGAAAATCTCCTCATTATCCTGAAAGTTTGCAAATTTAGTTTCTTTTGAATATTTTGATTTTTCAGTATCCTAAAGACATTAATTTTGGGGTCTATTCCCGAGGTGCCTAATGAGTCCTGGAGGACGTCTTCGCGCTACAAATTCACTAATTCACTAATGACTCAATAAGTATTCCCGCCGGGGTGGTGCAGTGGTAAGACGCCCGACTACTGTGCCGGAGTTCCCGGGTTCGAACCCGACCGCGGCGGCTGCGTTTCGATGGAGGCGAAACGAAGAGGCGTCGTGTGCTGTGCGATGTCAGCGCACGTTAAAGATCCCCAGGTGGTCGAAATTACTCCGTAGCCCTCCACTACGGCTTCCCTTTCTCTCTTTCCACTTTCAATCCCACTTTCCTCCCTTCCCTTGGCGCGGTTCGGGTGTCCACAGAGCAAGTGTGACAGTTACTGCGCCTTTCCCTTCCTGTGAACCAATTTAACTTAACTCAATAAGTATTCATCTGTACTTGTTCTTTTTTTGTGTAGTTTTGAATCAAAATAGAGTAAAGGACAAAAACAATGATATTTCAATCTTTCTTTCCCTTGTTTTTACCGTCCTGTAATTTGCTTATGAGCCTGTTGTAAAGATAACTTCTGATTTTTTTTTACACTACAGCAACCAATATTTAACATCATCAGCAAAATTTTGTTCCCACAACAATCTTTTAAATAACAACGTTCTGTACTACGTCAAGGTATCGCGATAATACGAGATGCTCTCGCAAAAGGAGGTATAAATCTCAGGAAGGCCTTTTCAAAATAGCCTAATGCTGTCAGTACATTGCTCGCAAGTCTTTTCAGCTGATCACTACTTTACGCCAACGAGGAGTGAAGTCGAAGAATTCGTGAATGAACGTCCAGGGTGCGCTCCAGCGTTTAATCACAGCAGCTGGCCGAAGCAGTGAACAGCGCTGGTAGCTTAATGGTTCCTCTAAAGATGCGCAAAGCCTAACCAAAGATTTTCAACTTTAAAAACCACAGAACAACAGCTTGGTCACTCTCTAAGGGCTAGCCTCCCTCCCTCCAACGATTGTTCACAAGAGTGGAAAAGTGCTTTGTGTCGTCGTTTTGTTGAGAAGCATACTCAAAGCCCAACATTTTGCTTCCGTACAGAGGCATAGTCTCAAATGTCTGATTCCCTCTTTAATCGTAATATATTCAATTCGGCTAAAGAGGCAGATTTCATAAGGGAAGGAGCAGCCCTGTACCGTTACTTTCCGCCTATATGGGTCAACGTGAAAATTTGAAAACGTCCATACAAAGGGCGCTTGAGGCAAAATGTACAACGAATCTCATCGTTCCCACATGGCAAAATTTCGATTCCTGTAACCAAGTGACTCTTTCGCATTGGTCACCATACTAGGCGCTCCTTTCTTTATATCACCCGGACGCGGCGGCTCAGTCGTTAGGGCACTCGACTACTGAGCTCAACGAGGTGCGACCGAATTCCAGCCTCGGCGGCGCACTTTTCAGTGGAGACGGAAAGCAAGGCGCCCGTGAGCTGTGCGATGTCAGCGCACGTTAAAGAACCACAGGTGGTCGAACATTCCGGAGCCATATAAGATGCGGCGTCTCTTATAGTCTGGGTCGCTTTGGGACGTTAAACCCCATGAACCAAACCTTTCTCCATATCATCCTAGAGGCCCCAAAATTTTCCAGAGATGTACGGGTTTTCAGCTGGCCTCTTGTCGTCAAGCACAGCACATTACACATGACGTCCCGCTATACTTGGGGATATTGCAAAGTTTGATAGCTGAGAAGGTTTTGGAAACTTCATTAACAGACTACCAAAAGTTCTTTCGGCACGTGCAAGCAATTTACTTTTCGATGAATGGGTTGGTCGACCTGACGTGTCGCTTTCATGATTTAAAAAAAAAAAAAAAAAAAAAAAAAAAAACTCTTCTTCAACCTATATTTCTGCAAAACTTGCGAAGCCGCGGACTGCGCTACTTTGAAATCAATTGAAAACTAATGGTGTTTGATCTCCGAGTTGAGGCCTCGGATAATGTTTATTTGAATCTTGGTACCCTTACGTGAACCTCCAAGACTGACCATTGCTTTTAGGAAGGGACAGCAGCACATATAACAGCAGACTTTTTTATTGGAAAATGACATCAGGTTTAGGATAATTTACAACTGAATAAAATGAACGGAATGGAAGCGGTCATGAAAGGGCGAAACGGTGAAACAAGCTAAAGCCAAAACCTTAGGACCCAACAAATCCCGGGTAAAAAGAGGGCGTTATTGCATCAATGCACCTCAAAATAACATATAGGCAATTTATTTCCTGCATATTGTTACGGTGAAACTATAACACCTATAACTATATATTTGAAGCTATAACAAACACCTAAACTGTCGTAATTTTTTATTCAGTACTGTGCATAGTATTCGCTGTTCTGATAATGTACTGTACACGCGTCAAGCGTTGCTGAGCACCAGCTGCGGTTGTTTGTTTTGGCCAGCTTTTATTGTTCTGTGAAAGTTACTGTTATTAAAGCAAGGCTCATTGTCTTCATTTCGTTCATTAATTTGTCTTTCTACCTTTGAATCGGTTGATAGGAACGTACGCTGTAGATTTTTCAAACCTTGATTGTGCTTTATGAGCTCGAAACTTGTAATTCTCAGAAACGCTCCCTAAGCAATGTTTCTCCCGATCTTCAGTATTGCGATGTTCTTGCCTTTCAGTGCAGATGCATCCTGATAGGTGCTCAATCAGCGGAAAGCTGTATCGGTTTGCACGCGTTACACGCAGAAAAAAAAAAAAATTCTCGCTATGCAAAGCGTTGCAGGAGAATCCACATTGAGTGTATTAAACATTTTAAACCCCAATTTCGGGCAACACATTTTTCTTGCAAAATGTTCGTGCCACGTGCTGAGATTTTTCTACTTTTCATTCTACCTCGCATCTACGCGGAACCTTGACAGCAACTTCTCCTCATTTCTTTTTTTTCGGGGCAAAGCTTATAAGATCCCCTTTCCCGTTCAGAGTCATTCCAGGAAAATTTGTGGTTACGTCCCATGGTATGGAACAAGTAACGGCGTGTCGTTACAACCTGTAGAGTTCGCAGCTTTAAGTAAGAGCAGCCTGAAGAAAATACAGGCGTTACACCCCTCCATCTCAGGCTGGAAAAAATAACGTTCCCGCTTGTGATGTAAAATAACAGAGCTTTCATCTTTCTTTCTTTCCCTCCCTCCAATTCTTTTGTTCTCTTTTCAGCGACCTTGACGAACGTCACTTGCAGCAAAGGTAAGCTTGCGTCGAGACGACGTCTTGATTTATTATCCGGTGTTCGCGAGGCGCTCCGCATATTCCCACCGAGGATATACGACCCGGCATTACAGCGGCGCGCGCGCACAGCGCCGCTGCATTTTCGCGCTTGAATCGGCCACGAGCTGAAACAACGGGTTGCATCCTGGCTGGAAGACACCGGCAAATGGCGCTGCCATCGTCTTTGGAAAATGCGCTCGCTGCTTACCGCTTCGTTCCTCGTTTTATTTTTGCTAATCTTTACTTTTTAACCGTCCCCTGAAAGTCGACTTCGTGAAAAATAAGAAAGCGAACTGGGGCGAAAATGCCCGTATTTACTTAGTACGCTGGACCGTAAAATGGGACTTGAGGACTGCTTTTTCCTCTCCCGTCGGAGGGTCCCTCTAATTTTTTTTTTTTTTTAGTCGTCTCGACTGTTCATTTATTCTTCCTCCGAAGATTCTCTCACGTGAGCGTCGCCTCGAATCTGGGCGCGACATTTTTGGACGTCCCGCTAAGTTACGACCGAAACGCTATTACCCGCGTTTCGCGACCAGGCGAACACTGTAATGCGAGAAAATTCGGAGTTGGTTTTGCTTTGTCTTTTGCGTCTGCATTTTTTAACGTGGCGAACAGTACAGACATGAGTTTCATCACATGCCGTTGCGGGACGCATTGACGTGTAAGCAGAAAAATTCAGCCGCACACAGGTGAACAAAGAGTCCGTCTGGACAAAATTACGCTTGAAACAGTTCTTGCACGAAAGATTCATTGAGCTGAAATAATGATAGCATTTACGTAAATTTTGCCCATAATTGAGCCCAGAATATGTCGAGATCTCTACCATGCCCTGTTTCCTTTCTCTAACTTCTTGCTTAAGAATTGAACTTTCCCAAAACAATTTGTGCGCAACCACGCGCCTTTAGTTTTATTAAAAATCGCTTTGCGCACCACAGTGTAGGTTCCTTCATGCCGGCTTTTCGCACATTTCTACTTCCTGTCCTTACTTTGCAGTTCTTTTTTCTAAGCTTGCCTTTGATTCTGGACACTGCTAAATTTTTTATCTACCTTAGAAATAGTTTCTCCCATGGGGGTGATGAGGGTCCCATTAGGAAACTCTATGACCAAGTCCAGTGAGGCCAGTTATTGTTTTCATTGAGGATGTAACAACCCCCCATACGTTTCAGGGTGAAATGTAGCTCAGCTCTGAACGCTTTATGAACCTATAATGAACTACAGCCATCTGTTTCTTCGATGAAAGTCTTAAATAGATAGCATGTAGAGAACCAACAAGCATAAAAGTTGAATAATCACTAGTTGAATATTCTAAAACACTGATACAGCTGAATTGTTATTATCGATGGCTCATATTGCGCCCGATCACGCCTTTTTGTGGCGGTTTATTTGTGCGGTGGTCGCCTCAGTCGGTACACGATTGTATAGCTGTGAGTGTATATGCTACGCTTTGAGGCATCTGACTATGAATGGCACGGGATGCGTGGTCATTACAAGCATATATGTAGTGACTGACCGTTAATAAATAATTTGGCTGTAGTTAAATAGTGGTCATTGTTATGTATAGAACCGATGTGGCAGGGTAGTAGAAGTGCGAACACACACACACACACACACACACACACACACACACACACACACACACACACACACACACACACACACACACACACACACACACACACACACACGCACACACACACACACAAACACGCACGCACCCACACACACACACAAACACGCACGCACGCACGCACGCATGAACCGAATGGACAGCACATGGCAGATGCAGTTGTGAGGAGTCCGTGGTGCTGCAGTACAGAGCCATTTACGAATACATCAAATTTTCTTAGCTTCACAACACAGCCTGTGCAAGACTTTGAACGAACACCATGCTTAACAAAGGTTCGCTCATAAAACTGCGTTTAGGCCATGCTTATACCCCCGCCATCTCTTGCCTTATATATGCGCTATTAGTTACTTCAAAGGCCTGAACGGAAACTTTGTACCTCGTTAGTGTCAGTCCTACGTGACACGCCTGAAATCTATTTGGCATTTCCCACTATTAAGATCCGACATGTGACGCGACATGTTCACCGAATGCTTCGCTGCCGCAGACCCGTCGACAATGCCGTACCTGGCGCAAATCGTCACCGAGCCCCTGGTACGCCTCCAGCCATCGTTCAAGCCGCAGCGGACCGAGTACTTCGCCAACGTCTCGTACGACCTGGTGCTCCTAAAGGTGTGGGGACTAGCCCAGCACTGCGGAAGCCAAGTGCGCGTCGACGACAAATACGGCCCGGCCAGGTGACCCCGCTTTCTTTGTCTGATAAAAGCATGCTTCCCCGCACGTGTTGCTTTACTGGATACTGTTGGCTTTACATAAACGCCCAGCTTGCTTAGATCAAAGCATTCCCGTTGTCAGATTTGGCTTTGCACGCTTGTCTTTTTTTTTTTCTGGTTGCGCTTCTCATAGCTCAGTACATTACTAAATAAAAGTGAGGGACGAAGATTTTCCTCAGGAAATAATTTATTTTTTTTTTTGGGGGGGGGGGGGCGGGGGGGGGTAGAAGCGATAATTCAAATATATATTGTTGCGAAGAAGAAGATCGGCAGTTGCGCGAGAGGAGCCCTCGCTCTAGGCCAGTTATTAAAACCATCGTTCATCCTGTCGCCATGTTGTGCCGTTCTCTTTGCTTGCCGCCACGTAACATTTTGGTTGGAGGCGCGGCGTACGTCATCCCCATCCTCGCCTTGGAGCAATTGCGCCATCCTTACGCCGGGACCATTTGAGGAGAGCCCTGATCGCCGAGCAGCTTCGCCCCAGCCCTTCCTGCCTGACCCGACCAACTACCATCGCCCAGCCCCCAGCCCAGATCTGAAGGCAAGGAGAACAGACAGACCAACCAGAACCGAGACGAAGAACCCGAAAGACCCAAAGGAGCGGGACATGTACACGCAACCCCTGCCCAGCCGCTCGTCGCGACCTAGGGCCATCGGTCCCATGGACTCTGGTGGCGGATGGTTTAACAGCTCCAGGGGAGGCGGATTAACCAAGCATCATCGCGTTCATCGTCATCGTGGTGGCAAGTGCATCATTCTCTTCTATCTTTTCATGAACATCTACACCATCACTTCACCATCGACTTCAACGAACCGATCGGGACGATCGCTCGGTGGCCCCAGGAAGTCTTGCGAAGAAGAAGATCGGCAGTTGCGCCAGAGCAGTCCTCGCGCTAGCCCAGTCATTAAAATCATCGGTCATCCTGTCGCCATGTATATATATATATATATATATATATATATATATATATATATATATATATATATATATATATATATATATATATATATATATGAAGGAAAGAAGCCAACAGTCGGCGAGGCCAAAGAAAGCGTTGGGGATGGTACTTTATGTCTTTTTTTTTTTAATGTTTACTTGGATAATCACAGAAATTAGTAGTGTAATCTGTTTAGGGGAAAGATAATTAAACACAAAGTAGAAGAAAAAACAACGTGCCGATGGTGGGAGCCGAACCCACGACCTCCGAATATCGCGTCCGGTCGTGGGTTCGGCTCCCACCATCGGCACGTTGTTTTTTCTTCTACTTTGTGTTTAATTATCTTTCCCCTAAACAGATTACACTACTAATTTCTGTGATTATCCAAGTAAACATTAAAAAAAAAAAAGACATAAAGTACCATCCCCAACGCTTTCTTTGGCCTCGCCGACTGTTGGCTTCTTTCCTTCATGTATTATAACGAGCACCCTCATTTACCCTATATATATATATATATATATACAGGGTGTGACAAGGAAGAAGGAAGTCATTTTCATAAATGGACTTAAAGAGGTAAAATAATTTTTGTTGCACGGTCTGGGTGGCTTCTATAAATCGGGTTAGATGTGCTCTTCAGTGCAATAATTAACTAAAATTCGTTAATTAACTTTTTTAAATATTGCAATTGGGTGCATGATTGTAATTTGGAAATTGTAGATAATCATGAGTCAACCCGATATTCATCGTTAGTTTTATGAAAACTTTATTGTGCGGAGAACTGCAGCGCTCAGAAACTCAGCTCTCCAGACGCGCGCAGCGGGCTCCGCGCGGCAGCTGAGCGCCGCAAAGTCACGCCCCGTGTTGACGTCACTTACAGTTTTACACATCGCAAGCGCCACGCTTTATCTGTGGTTCGAAAGAAAAGAGGCTCGCCGCTGCTCGGTCGAAGATAACACGCGGCTTGCCTGTGATTTGTACAACTGTGATTGACGTCAACGTGGGGCCGTGACTTTGCGGCGCTCAGCTGCCGCGCGGAGCCCGTTGCGCGCGTCTGGAAAGCTGAGTTTCTGAGCGCTGCAGTTCTCCGCACAATAAAGTTTTCGTAAATCTAACGATGGATATCGGGTTGACTCGTGATTCTCTACAATTTCCGAATTACAATCATGCGCCCAATTGCAATATTTAAAATGTTATTTAAAGAATTTTAGTTAATTATTCCACTGAAGAGCACGTCTAACCAGCTTTATAGAACCCGCCCAGACCCTTGATAACTTCGTGCAACACAAACAATTTTACCTCTGAAAGCCAATTTTTTAAAATTACTTAGTCTTCTCTGTAACACTCTGTATATATATATATATATATATATATATATATATATATATATATATATATATATATATATATATATATATATATATATATATATATATGATACATATGTGATGTGATGTGATGTGATGTGATGTGATATGTGATGCCGAGACAACAAATATGAAGTAGTGATCGGAGAAGCGGAGCGGAAGAAGACGAGGAAGATAGAATAAAGCAGGGCGTTCGAAAGAACGGCCGTGTCTCTGCTTGTTCTCCGTTACAATGGCGCAGTCGACCAACTTCGGGCCACGACCGGCTCACTCGGCGCCCGGAACTTCTATTTCGGCCGAGAAAGGCGTCCATGCCTCCTCGGCGGATTCGACTCCGGCGGCCCTCCTTCCCGAAGCCCTCTCATCCCTGTGGGAGTTATCCGCCTTTTTCACTGCAGCGCTTGGCTACGCCTCGCTGTCCTCTGGGTGCCCAGTACCGCCAGTAGCACTTCCGGAATTCCGTGGTTTTTCTAACGACGCCGAAGCGTGGATTGAAGTTGCCGACGCTGTTGCCCGGCGTTCCGCCTGGTCTCCTGCCACCACGCTCACCGTCGCAGAAGAACATCTCCGTGGTGCCGCCTGAGCCTGGCACCCACTTCGTCGGCCTGGACCTCTGCCCTCCTTGCCGCCTATACACCCTTGGCCAATGCGTACGACGTCAAATTCACGGCGATGAGATCGCGGCGCCAGGCTCCAGATGAAGACGTCGCCTTATACATTTACGACAAGGCCCGTCTTCTTCAGGCCTGCAATATCGAGTGCCCCGTGCCCGCTGCTAAACAGTACATCATCGACGGCCTCCACGATGCCACCCACGCATCAATTATCACTACACTGGACACCGACAGCCTGTCCATCTTTGACCACCGGGTGGCCGCCTTGCATGACACCGCCAGTCGTCGCGGGGTTCTTGCTGCCGCTCAGCATGCTGCCCGCCCATGCATGGCTCATTCCCTCCAAAACGGCGACTTGCAGCTACGCACATGCCGTACCGCCCATAGCCCACTAGTGGACAAACATCCTGAAGGTGAGGCTAATCGCACGCAACAACAACAGGAAGCGGTGCAGCACGCGAAGGAAGCCTCTGTTTTCAGAGGGCGGATGAGTGGAACAGTGAGCAGGGAGGATGAGTGGAACCGCGCTGTCGAAGACGTTTTTGATCACCGCACCGCGATAAAATACTCCCGTAAACTTCGCCGCATCCGGAGAGGGCAGGAAGTTGAATATGAAGTGATACCAGGAGCAAAAGGCATCAGTACTGCCAATATCAGTGTGATAGATGTGAAGCCCGAGCAGAAAGCTTACCAGTTCGTCGGGAAGGAACCAGCCCACACATACCGGCGTACCCAGCGAAGCTGTGCGCGGCATGGTGCTTCCGGTGGAAGCAGTGGCAGCAGGAACAAGCATTTTGGTGCAGCTTATTTCCATTTCCGTCACCACTGTGAATGCATCACGTGTGCAGTTCCAGATCCGGGAGAACCATAGGATACCGCGCAAGGAGAGCAAGCCAACATCAAGTGTGGATGAATCACGAGTGCAATTCCAGATAGGGAGAACCATGGGAGAACCATCGGACAACAGCCTCAACTTGAAGGAACGGGCAACTTGGGAACACTTATCAGCATCGAGACCCCTGTACCACGACAAGCAGCTTGTCAGCGCATCAGGTCGGAAGCACGGAAAAGAGCGTCTCGTGCGCAACAGGCGCAAAAACGCAACTATGACCGCCGACATCGACCAGCTCCTCGCGCGCGCGCGCGCGTGTGTGTGTGTGTGTGTGTGTGTGTGTGTGTGTGTGTGTGTGTGTGTGTGTGTGTGTGTGTGTGTGTGTGTGTGTGTGTGTGTGTGTGTGTGTGTGTGTGTGTGTGTGTGTGTGTGTGTGTGTGTGTGTGTGTGTGTGTGTGTGTGTGTGTGTGTGTGTGTGTGTGTGTGTGTGTGTGTGTGTGTGTGTGTGTGTGTGTGTGTGTGTGTGTGTGTGTGTGTGTGTGTGTGTGTGCGCGCGCGTGTGCGTGTGTGTGTGTGTGTGTGTGTGTGTGTGTGTGTGTGTCCGGAATCTTCAGATCCTGATGCTCAAGTAAAACAGTCGCTCCGACGCTTATACGTGTGCTGGACAATGCTACGACTCATCGCCGAACGTTCTGTGCATTGTTTGCGGCGTGGCATCCTGTGCAGGGCTTTTATTACAAGTGGTGTAGGCGATAGCGATCCCCTCCCCCTGGAGCTCCGTAGCCGACCATTGTCTATATTATTATGTTCAAAGAGTCACAGTGGAAAACTTAAAGTTTCGGTCGTAACACCACCTTAAAACATTTTTTTTCGACGTTTCGGTCGTAGCATGACCGTTCATTCTTGATAAAGGTCGTGCTACGACCGAACCATCGAAATAAATGTATGTTAAGTATTTTGATGCGACTCCTTGAACATACTACTTTTAATCAGTTGCCTTGAAAAGGTTTGATATCGCTAATATATATATATATATATATATATATATATATATATATATATATATATATATATAAAGTTCGAGCTAAGTCCAGACTTAAATGGTGTCTTTAGAAAGACCAAGCTTATTTAAGACGGCTCGTGTTCCGAACGTCGAACGCTTCGGGTTCATGTTCACCAGAGTGGCTTCCCAGAACGGCCTCAGCAACCACTTGGGGCATTTTTCTTCGTAACACAATCTTAAGCCGCAAAAAGCAATGGCACGGATTTTACACAACGCAAAATTGACGGAATGTGTACATCTTACAGCAGTGACAGCGCCAGCGCATCTCTGTATTCTTCTAATTTCTCTACTTAGACACCTGGCGTCCTTGTGTCTTAACCAAGACAGCACTAGAGTCGTAATCATACAACCGACTTGTTCAAGTCAGGACTGAAGCTGAGTCTTGACTCAAGTCTTAAGCGGCCATGCTAGTGGCCTATTCTTTAGACTCCTGATAAGTCGGGACTTAGCTAAGACAGTCTTAAGATTGTTTTGTGCAAGCGGGCCCTGGTGTTGCTGATGTACTTAGGTGGTGACTGGAAGAAGAGGACGCTGATGTCGGCTCGCGTGCTGTATGCGGAACTCTGCCTCCTGCTCGTACAGCTTCACCCTGTCGTTTAGTCACGTCTTGCCCCGTTGTCCACGACATATTTTGATGGAGGTGCTGCGTATCAAACCCAGTACATGTCCCGCACACCACAGCATGCCCAGGACTCAACTCCTGTGCCAGTCGACACCCGTGTGCACCGCACTAGCCGTTGGAGTTCAGCACCGCAGCCGCTCCTCGACCTGCCAATCAGGCTCCAAGTTACTACATCCTGCAGAACCCACGACTGCCTCAACCCTTCCACGGCAGTCAGACCGAAGACGTCGAAGACTGGCTCGTCCAGTTTGAACGGGCCGCCTCGTTGTGTCAGTTGGACGACGCCGCCAAGCTTAGAAACGTCTTCTTCGGCATAGAAGATGACGCTCGTACTTGGTACGAGAACCGAGATGACGCCCTAACATCATGGCGCGGGTTCTGCCGACGCATCCTTGAGACCTATACCAGCGCGGATTGGTGAGAATGCCCAGAAAGGGCTTTACAGTCTCGCATGCAGATGCCGAATGAGACTGCAACCATGTACGTCGAGGACATGATCCGGCTCTTCCGACGATCTGACCCGGCCATGACCGAAGACAAAAAGGTGCGCCACCTCATGCGCAATGTTAAAGAACAACTGTTCGCTGGCCTCGTTCGTAATTAATCGAGAACGGTTGCCGAGTTTCTTGCGGAAGCTGTCAAAACGGAGAGGATGCTCCAGCAGCGGTCTACCACCTACGACAGGCGGGTACTCCGGTTGCGGAACCACGTTTGGCCTTCGGGGCCACCCCGAACCTACGCGACATCATCCACTCAGTTTTACGCAAGGAGCTCCAGACGCTTTTCGGTGTTCCCCAGGTGATGGTCGGCTCTGTAGCTAGCATTGTCCGCAAAGAGATTCAAGCCTTGAGGCCTTCGGTACCGTCTGCTGATCCGCCACCTTTTCCCATGGAGTACCATCGTCCAGCTTATGCTGATATGTTGCGACGTCCTACGCCTGCTTCGACGCCATTGCAGCCGCCCGATGAAGGCTTACTGTATTCCGCACACACTGACCCATACGCCGACAACAGACGACCACCCCAGCGTTAGGCGGACCTGTGACGCACCCCAAGTCACCAGTGACTGTGCTTCCATTGCGGGAACCAGGTCATCTGTACCGCCAGTGCCCCTATCGACACCTGGGACTGCACGGATTTACTATCGACATGCGTCGCCCTCCATTAGGCCAACGACCCTGTGAGAATGAGGACTACTTAGCCCCGCAGCGCATGGCGCCAATTTACCAGCGGCAGTCACGCTTCCCATCCCCACACCGACCATCGCCGCAGCCCAGATCCTCCTCGATGGCGCAGCGACGGTCGCCATGTCCCCGTCGGGAGAACTAAAGAAAGTGACCTCCGGGGGCGAGGCCGCTTGCAATCGACGTGACGAAGACACCCTGACAACGAGACCTGTGAGCGACCGCGATTTTACGGCACCGACGACAGTTCCTGCGCATGAAGATCTATTCTCGCTGAATATACCCGTGGTTGTCGAAGGCTATAAGGTTAGCGCATTGGTAGACACAGGCGCTGATTTTTCGATTATAAGCGGGAAGCTAGCGGCGCTTGTTAAAAAAAGTATTGACTTCATAGTCTGGCACGCAGATTCGCACCGCTGGCGGACATGTCGTAACTCCGAGTGGTCTGTGCACGGTAGAGTTCCGCACACAGCACGCGAGCCGACTTCCGCGTCCTCTTCTTCCAGACGCCGCCTAAGAACACCAGGAACACCAGATGGAATTATATATATAATCATTTAATATATATTATATATATATATAGTTAAAGGAGCCAACAGTCTATGACTCCTAGGTAAACGTAATGGGATATTATTATTATTATTATTATTATTATTATTATTATTATTATTATTATTATTATTATTATTATTATTATTATTATTATTATTATTATTATTATTATTATTATTATTATTATTATTATTATTATTATTATTATTATTGATTGAATGTCCTTTATTGAATGGGAAGGCTCATGGCCTTGGATGGGGATAAAGGGGAGTAGACATAATCTTCATTGTTTAGGTCGTCACTCGAATCACATTGTTCTAACCAGGCCACTAAGCGAGCCATACTTGGCAAATATCATCTGTGTGTTTGCATCAGTTTCTAGAAGGGAACGGTAGTTCAGGCGGTAGGGTTCGATCTCGGGGCGTCCAGTAGAAAAAGCAGGGCATTCCCAAAGTAAATGAGATATGCCGCCGCAGGTTAGAGTCGTACAGTGTGGGCACGTAATCATTTTCTCCTTATACTGACGCCAGCGGGCCATAATACGTGGCGTGTAAGCCGCATGGGCGATGAGCTTATTCAAAAAGACTTCTTGACTTCGGGTGAGGTGGGTTCTTCTCGTAAAAGGTGGGTCTGGTGTGGCCACCTGCATGCGATGCTGACTGAGGCTACGAAGACTGGTCCGAGTATAGTGCATAAGGGCAAGAGAAGGGGTGAGTTGCCCGCCCAAGGTCGAATAAGGATGAAGCAAGGGGGGTGGGGAAGTAAATGTGGACATCCCACCTGCCAAGGCAGCCGCGGCGTGTGCCGCCGCATTGCCCCCTGATTCGTCCGAGTGACCTGGGGTCCAGTGAATAGCGACAGTTCTGGTCGCGAGTTGGTGGCGTTTAAGGAGGCGCTGTATAGCCGTAGCTGTTGCATCTTGTGAACCCGGAGTAGCGATTTCCTTGTAAGCTTCAAAGGAATCAGTAAGAATACGTAGTGACCCAGTTCCGGTGCAAGGCACTCCTGACAAGGCTCCCCAAATCGCGAGGAGTTCAGCGTGAAGAGGGGTACCCTGAGGTAGATGGCAGGCATAAGCGCCTGAAAGGGAAGGGTTGTCATCGCATACCCAGGCCATAGATGCGAATTCGCTTGTAATGGATGCGTCGGTGTATATGTCAGTCGTATCGGGGATTCGCTCTTGTCGGTGATGGGCAGCTAGGAGCTCCCGGGGAATGACAAAATCGCGGTTTATAGGTCGGCGATGGACGCGTGTGACTACTGGCATCTCCCAAGGGGGAAGTGATGCATATAGGGCTGGTGTTTTGTCGTTACGCTGTTCATCCCAGGCCAGCAGGCGACGCCCCTGGACAGTGTTCTCTAGACGTATTCGATGACGCGTCTGTGACTCGGTAACGATGGTAGTGAGCGGTGGAAGAGCGGCCAAACGCTCAAGTTCGGCTATAGGAGTGTGCTTAGGTAGACCGGTAATAGTGCGTAGTGTAGCGCGATGAAGGCGTTCGACCTTAGCGAAGTCAGTCTTCGACAGTTGGAGGACCGGTGTACCATAGAGGATTTTTCCGACCGCCGCTGCTCTGGCCATCGCACGGCAGGCATGCTGCCGCGCACCGCCGTGCCGGTTGGACAGGCGACGAATAGTATGTAGCAGTGCTGGCCAAAGGCGTTGTAACTGACGAACCCATTTCTGGGGGCTGTTGCAGCTTGATATGGGCAGGCCAAGAATGCGGATTTGCCCATTTGAGGAGGTGATGGTGTTGCCTCCGATGTGAAGATGGATCTGCATACTGGGGTTGGTTTTATGTTTTCCGTCGATACTAATCAATTCTGTTTTATGTGGTGCGAGTTCGAGGCCAATTTTGGTTAGTGTATCTTCAAGACAAAGAAGGGCCGCCTGAAGTTCAGTCTCCATAGAATATTTGTCTACGTAATCCGCTGCCTCCGTCCAGACGGTAATATCATCGGCATATATAGCGAATCTTGCGCTTGTGCTGATTTCCAGATTCTCGGCAACGCGTGTCATGGCCAAGTTGAACAATATGGGTCCGAGAATGGAGCCCTGAGGTACACCCCTATCCAAGTAATAGGTTTTGGGCACCCATCCCGGAGCTTTGCCATGTAGCTGAATGGGTCTACATGTCAAAAAATTGCGGATCCAGATTTGGGCACGATTACTAGGAAAGCGCTTGGCGAGTTCCTCCAGGATAACCTCATGGCGAACATTGTCAAAAGCTTTGTGTATATCGACAGCCAGGAGATAGTCAGGTAGCGTTTTACGATGAGCTCTATTCAGAACTCTTCGCAAAAGCCAAAGGCAGTCATGCGTTCCAAGGTTAGGGCGGAAGCCGGCTTGAGCTGGATGAAATCCAGGACTGACGTATTCAATGTAGTGACTAATCCGGGTATGCAGCAGGCGCTCGATGAGTTTACAGAGATGTGAAGTCAGTGCAATTGGACGCAAATTACTAGGAAGTCGAGGGTTTTTGCCAGGTTTAGGGATAGGAAGAATAAGAGAAAGCTTGAGGTTATCCGGTACCGTTCCGGTCTCCCAGTAAGAATTAATGATGTCGAGAAGGGCATCCTGGGCTGCCGAGTCG
Source organism: Amblyomma maculatum (assembly GCF_055883805.1). Lineage (NCBI taxonomy): Eukaryota > Metazoa > Arthropoda > Arachnida > Ixodida > Ixodidae > Amblyomma > Amblyomma maculatum. The sequence continues at coordinate 319,610,398 of NC_139344.1, read as the reverse complement.
AGATTGCTAAGCTCCTGCCAACTAACTCGGTCGTGCCCGGGTGTGGCGCGAGCGCGGCCTCTTCCGAGGGCTGCTTGCAGTTCTCCCTTTGAGAATGGGCGATCCAGGTCTGGATCAGGGTTTCCGACTGGGAAAATGGAAACTGCTGGTGGAGGCATTAGGCTGGCGTGTGGGAAAAAGGTGCGTATAACTTCATCTTCAACATCAGCCGGGTTGCCATTGAGAAGGAGATCGGCGAGAGGTGGTGCCCCGCGTGCCTTGCCATTTAGGCCACGAAAGATGCGCCAAAGTTGTGATAGGCCCGGTACTTGTCCAAGACGGTCGCATGTAGAGTGCCAAGCCTCACTTTGCAGGTGAAGCTGGTATGCCCGGATAAGCTTGAATTGTCGTCGAAGAAGCACGAGATCTTTGTGACGTTTTCCGCGTGTCCGAAAACGTTGCGTGAGGTGATCTGCGCGACGCCAAAGGTTAGCCAGGTGAGCATCCATGCCAACTGTGGAATCGTCACAGGGGATATATTCCAGAGCTTGAGTGCGGGCATCTCGGAGTACAGACAGAAAGGAGTCAATATCCGAGAAGGGGGTCGTAGTATTAGCACGAAACTTGTCCCAGTTGAAAAACGAACGTGTTGTCCGAACGCGAAGACATTTACGATTGAGAGTGAGCAAGATGGGCAAGTGATCACTACCCGAAGAATTAGAAAGGACTTCCCAGCGCCGAAGAAGACGCGGTGATGAAAATGTAAGGTCCAGTGTAGTGTCTGCTTGAGAGGGATGGAGACCGATACGGGTCGGCACGTTAGGTTCGTTGCACAGGGTAAGAAGAGTTTGATCAAGGGCGTCATATAGGTGTTTACCACGTTGGTTAGGCTGAGATGAGCTCCAGGCTGCGTGATGTGCGTTGAAATCTCCGCCAATAAGAATAGGATAAGGGTGTGCTGCGTTTTCAAGGTCAGGGAGCCAGGAACAGGGTTCTGCCATGACGTTACCTGGCCGGAAATAGGCCGACGCTACGACGAAAGGTTTTTGGCCAGGGGGGAAGATTTTTACTGCAACAATCTCACGAGTGGAAGAGCAAAGGGATTGAAGCGAGAGCTGAGTGGAAGGACAATCGTTTCGGATTAAGACGGCCGCCTGTTCCTCTGAACGGCCGTTTTTATGTTGGATAGTAGGTGTCTGGTAAGTGCAGTAATCAGGAATTTTACAAGGACCGCGCGTTTCTTGAAGAAGTATGAAAAGAGGACGGCGCTGAGGCACAAATGTACGAAGGGTAGGACCGTTCTGATTGAAGCTTCTGCAGTTCCATTGAATCCCATGAGCCATAGTGCTCATGAAAGGGGCACAGATTTACGGCGCTTACTATCGTCTGTGAGTGTGGTACGTTGGAACTCCTCTAACATAGTCTGCAGATGGCTCTGCATGGAAGTGAGGGCAGCAGTAAGAGTTGCATTAACTTCCTTTCGCAGAGTTTCTTCCAGCTTCTGTGTCTCTTGAGCGCGTTCCTGTCGGATTAGCCCGAGCATGTGGGTATAGGCGGAATCAGACGCTGTGACCGGTTGCGGCCGGCGGGTAGGCGAACGGCTTTTGCGGCCCTTCTGTGAGCGGCTGCGTTGCGGAGTCTGGGAACGAGTTCTGGTGTCCATTGTTATCTTGTCCTTAGTTATCATCTCCCGGAGACGCTGATTTTCCTGGCGTAGTTCAGATATTTCTGCTCTGAGGCTCTCAATGACCTCGGCTAAACCTGGAGAAGAGGTCTTTTCAGCATATGATACATGTTTGGAGACAGTATGTGAGGATGTCACCTGATGCGTATTCGGATCATCCGACTCCTTAGGTGCCGATTTGTCGACAGGCTTTGCATAAGCTCGAGCCGGGCACTGGGCACTCAGGGCGATATGCGTGGAAGCGCCGCAGGCTACGCAATGAGGAAACTGCTTGCAGCCGGGGTCCTCAGGGTGCGGGTTCTTACCGCAATCCCGACAAACGGCGGGAAACGAGCAGTATTTGGCTACATGGCCGATGCGGTGACAGTTATAACATGCGACTGGGCGCGGGCGGTATTCACGGATTCGTGTAATCTCGTAGTCGAATACTAGCCGAGAAGGTAATGCGTCTGATGCGAAGGTCAGAAGTAGCAAATTTGTCTTGCCGAGCATGCGTATGTCTGTGATTTCAGCTGTCTCGCAGCGCAGATGTGTCATGATGTAGTCCATCGTGAGGCCTTCTCTAATTCTGATCACACCTCGCGTGCTGTCAACCGCAGGCTGCTTCAGTGGGGACGTGTCCACATCGAACGCTTGGACAGAATCCCGCGTTCGCGCGATTAAACGGGTCAATGTACACAGCTTCTTGAAATGCTCAGCGTCCCTGACAGTTATGCGGATGCAGTTAGCAGCAGAATCAAAGCGGAGAATGGCCATATCCGAAAAATACTGAGACGGAGCGCTTTGCTCTATTGCGTTGGTAATAGCCTGCTTTGGGATGTTTGTGGCATGCACTTTGTTAAGTGGCCTGATCAGAACAGTGAAATGAGGACGACTCACCCGTTCTGTGTGCAGACGTTGCGGGGACACTTAACGCTTGCGATAGGTTGAAGTCATGCTGCATCCTGTAGTTGTCTTAACCTGAGCAGGAGGGCTTGCAGAGACAGTCACAGCTGCGGCATCCATTTCCTCGTGCACTGTCGGCAATAGCGGGTAATCAACGCTCCCTGTAGCTTGTGGCGTTTGTGGCGTCGGAGGCACCGTTCGGCTGGATGCGAAGTACGGCGCCGCGTCCATCTGTTCATGCCCCGCCGGTAAGAGCGGGTAATCACAACTTCTCGTAACTTGGCTTGACTGCGGGGTTGTAGTCGGTGTAACCTGTGGCGTTCGTGGTGTCGGAGTCAGGGTTTGGCTGGATACGTAGTATGGCGCAGCATCCATCTGCTCGTGACCCGCCGGTAATGGCGGATAATCGGAACGCCTTGTAACTTGGCTTGACTGTGGGGTCGTAGTCGGTGGTTGGCACGGAGTGAAGGTCGCCGGGCGTAAAATTTTGAAGGTCACATCTTCCGGATGCGCTGTGGCGGCAGCGCCGCCCGGCTGTGGCCCGGGAGCAGCCGTGGTCGTGGTGGGCCCTGAGGGCGTCGATTAGGCTTAGCCCGTCAGAAACGCTAGTCCTTGAAAGCTTCGAATTGAACAGCGAGCCGAAAATAAAATTGTTGCAAACAGGTGCCGAACACCTTCACTGACCGTTTCGAGTGAGTTCAGGCCATATCGGGTCTCTATTATTATTATTATTATTATTATTATTATTATTATTATTATTATTATTATTATTATTATTATTATTATTATTATTATTATTATTATTATTATTATTATTATTATTATTATTATTATTATTATTATTATTATTATTATTATTATACCGTTTTGTAGTTGATGTGCACCAAAATTAGCGACAAATACAAACAAAAGAGTATGTGTACGTACATACAGACAGACAGCTCAAGCACACAAACAACACACACACACACACAGAGCAGGTCCGCCACAAAGTCAGGCAGTCCGCCAGGCGCCGACCGCGAGTCAGGAGTATACAAGACACCGGCAAAGTCAAATTGCAGGCGCTGACTCTTGATACCCATGAACACGCGTTCCGCATGTTGGGAAAAAATACGGGGGAGGCGAAGAGAAAAAGAAAAAAGACAAAAAGTGAAGGATAAGGATTAGTGATTGTTGGCAGTGAGTGAAGGTATGGCCGGTGTTGAGTGGTCAATCAGTTCGCGGCGTGCGCTGAACGGTGCGGACGCTACGCGCCTAGAAGGTTTTGCTATAAGAAGTCCTATGCAATGAATAGGCAGCACGTTTGCATAGACACGTATTATTTTTTTCTCCGCTGTACCGATCCTCTGGGGTTATCCAGAATCATGAAAAGCGCCATTATAAACAACTTGAGAAGACAGGAGCAACGGAGAAAGGAAAGAAAAAAAGAAAGTTCCTCTAGGTGTGTGGTGGCCTGACCTCCTACATTGTCGCATGCGCAGGCCGTCCAACTACACGCTGGGCGTGGGTGAGAACAAGGTGGTGCTGTACGTGATGGACGGCGGCCAGCCGGACCCGTGGGTAGTGAACGCGTACACGCTGCTCATTCGCCGCATGCCACTGGCCGACGACTCGCTCCTCTTCAGCCCCGCCGCGCAGCACCAGGTGTGCAGCCTCAAGCAGGTGAGCTGCTTCTCAGATAAGGATCGCTAACGCTGGGTGAGCTGTCGACTTCGCTAAGCAAAACCGTTCTATAGCAAAAATCACTGCTTAGCAACCGGCGGTATCATATTTCAAACAACTTTGCAATGGTTCGGTTCAGTTTATCGGATTTTAACGTCCCAAAGTGACATTAGAGAGTTTTAGCTTACCGTGATCCGCGATCCGCTACCGTGAACCGCCACCGCGCGTTCCACTGCGCATGCCCAAACCCCCTCGACGCGGATAGATGGCGCCACATACTGTATGTCCACACATGGACCTCCCGCGTCGGGACCAATGAGCTTGTTCGCCCTCGTCCACGCACGGTAGAAGGTCACCATGGCGGATCGCGGATCACGGTAAGCTAAATCTCTCTATTGACAGCAAGAAACACCGTAGTGGTGGCCTCGGAAAATTCGACGTTCTTTTTTGCTGTTGTTGTTATATTAGGTGCACTTACATCGCACAATTCACGGGAGCCTGCGTTTCGCTTTCATAGAAACGCGGCCGCTGCGGATCGCAGCCAGGATTGAACCCGTGCCTCCGGGATCAGCAGTTGAGCACCGTAACCGCTAAGTTACCGTGGCGGGGTTGAAAGGATTCGTTTTTGTTCGGTCATCATCATTGCTGTCATCAAACCGATTAGATTAACTGCAGGACAGATGCTTTCCTGGCTTGTCTAGCATCAGCACTGCCCTTTTTCTCACAACCTTCTTAATCTCATCTCCACGTTTAATTTTCCGCCTTCCATTTCTGCACTTATTTCTTTTGATTCAGAATTCACGCTACTACCCCAACCATTTGTCGACGGACAGTTGCTGCTTGATAAACATTTTTAGACTGATTGATCAATTGGCCGACCGACTAAACCTTTGCAACATATAGTGTCTTAGTTGACACAGACAGCTCTCGCAACTCAACTCATCGGTTCAAGCACACCTTTGAAAACGTTTGACCATAGTGTGTCAAGCCGAGTCACTCATGACATGATTGCTGACGTTTTCCGAATTAATTTCGAAACACATATGTAGATGACAAGAAATAAATGCGACTATTACCTGCTTGTAACCAACTCTTTGTCCTTCAAGCTCGTTTCAATTATATTTTGCAGGAATGCGAAATGCAAGTATCCCCAGCAGAACCATGCGGGCTGTACAGCGAAATCGGCGTGGACTGGCCAACCTACCTGGAAAAGACGGCCAGGCTTCCCGTCTGCAAAGACGGAAGCTCGCCAGGTAAGTCTGGAAAGCACACTAGTTGTTTTTTCAACCCTACAATAGATGGAGATGAAGACAGGGAAAAAAGAAATAACCTTGTTATTTAGTTAACTTTCAGTTTCAGTGTTTCTCTGTTTTCTTCTTTTTTTTGCTTTTCTAGCTTCACATAAAATGTTACACGTGTTGTGAGGAAGGAAATGAATACACAGTAAAACAGTTCAAGGCATGAGTGCATGCATGTAACTTCGAATAACGCGTCTTCCGGTGTAATATGACCTAAACCAGATAATATTAATAATCATAATAGTAATACTAATGATGATGATGGTAATAATAATAATAATAAGCAATTAATCTTTATTTAATGTGCGCAGGAACAACCATGTGGTCTTCGTGCAGCAGCACAAATTAAAAAAATGCACGCACAAGTTTTACACACACAGATAGAACACAAAAAGAAGAAACAAATAACACATGAAATGAAACTGAGTACAGGAAAAGCGAAGCGAAGAATCTGACTTTAGCCTCAAGCTAATGAGACTGAGCGCGCTCATATATCTGACACGAAGCTATAGAAATAAAATAGCCTTTTTTTTAATCTAGATTTATATATGCAGCTTTCTCGCACCGTCCCTCGAATGGTGCATTTAGTTTAGTTGTCGTTTCTTTTTTGAAATCAAAACTGACGCGAACGTCTTGGCACATACTGTATGTGGATAGGGAAAGTAAAAAATAAATAAAAATAAGAGGTTGCACGCAGCAAAGTTAGGGCAGGTGTCAAGGAGTCCAAAGCGTGTCTTATGTCTGCATGGCCTTTTGTGATGTAGCCTTAAACACTAGGCATTACATGCATAAGCAATATGAATATAAAAGTTGGTCCGTGCGAAAATACCGTTAATTTTTGCTTTCACGTTGGATGAAAGCGTATAGCGCAGTAATATGGGTAAAAAAAAATTGTCACGTCCTAAAAGTGAAAAAAAAAAGAAAATAAGATTGCAGACTGCGCTTAAGTCTGCTTAAGAGCGACATTGAGAAAGCCAATTTACAGGACTGTTTTCATTGACTGCAACGTCATTTTCATCGGTGCTGTCATAATCACTATCGCTGCTATCATCATCATCAACTAAAATCACCATCACTGTCATCGCTACTATCATTATCATTAACTACGGCGGCCATGCCATCGCTACTATGATCATCGTCACAATTGCTACTTATCATCATTTTAATTATAAACTAAATGCAGCGTCATTCTCATCGCTGCTATCATTCTTACGCTAGACAAGAATTGCTATCATCGTTGTTAACTAAATGCACCACCATCGTCATCGCTACTATCATTATTATTATTATTATTATGAATTGACTTGGCTAGGATATTTATGGTCCACCTGGTGAAAATGGGAAGCCTCAGTACCAAACCAATCATTAACAGCGGCGTCATTGTCATCACTGCTATCGTTATTATCACTAATTGCGGCGTCATTGTCATCGCTAATATGTTTTTTTTTTTTTGCGAAGTTTATTGCCTTACGGCATAAAAGGAATATTATGATGGATGAAGGGTGTGGTCAGTTAAATGAAAAAAGGTTGGCTGATGCAATGAAATCGAGGAGTGAACGATGATGCGGTCCCAGTGTCCAAACAGCATATGACTGCGGATTATGGGGGGAGAGGCCAGCTGCCGCCAGGTGCCGGATCCGCGTTGGCTTCAACGCTGGACAATCCCACAGTAGGTGATGGATGTCAGCTTCTATATTTCTAGACTTGCAGATGGGGCACCCAGGGTGTGGATATAAATACCGAAATTGTGGCCACTTTCGGATCACTGCTGGTGTTAGGGCCACCCCAACTCTAATCCTCCGAAGCGCCACCTCCTCTGCACGGGTTAGACCGCGGGGGAGGCTTACCGTACACGGAGGTATAAGAGCACGTGTACGGCGCCGGAGGTGCTCCTTTCTTGTTAAAAGCAGGGCGGCATTGTCCAATTTTATGAGGTTTGGCGATGTCGAGGTTGAGTTTGAAAGGCGGGTCGCAGAATCCACTTGGCTTTGAGCACTTAAATGGTCACGCGGGGTCCATTAAATACGAATTGGATTTGGTATGCGAGCCGCTAGACTGTGTATGTTCTGGCAGATTTCCGGGCTACTACTAACTCGTCTAAGTAGCTTTGTCACCTGGAGGGCATCTGTACGTATGATAATACGGGCCGTGGGAAGCATGGGAATGGCGGTCACAGAGCGAAGCGACTCTTGCACTGCAAGCAGTTCCGCACAAAAAGAAGATGGAGGTTCCGGTAATTGAAACGTTGACGTCTTGTTCAATGAAGATTTGGTAGGACAGCAAACTGCTGTTATCACTTCACAGGCTTTGATGCTTGCGTCGACGTAAATTATAATGGAACCATGTGGCAAGCGGGCGTCTTGTTCCATAATTCGGTCGCGAAGTGACGACGCCGTTTCCTGTGTTCTTGGTCGGCGTAAATCAGTTGGCTTGTTATCGCTCAGCTGTACAAAACGCCAAGGAGGAAGAACTGGCAGTGGCGGTGGTAGTAGTGAATGTGTCGGAGCATAAGCTTTCAGAGCGCACGTTGCGTGAGAGAGTGTGGCCTTAAGCTTGCGTGCATCACGTCGTTGCTGCACCAGTTCATCTATTGTGTTTAGTTGTGCGTTTTCTTGGAGCGCCACGATTGGTGTAATGCGAGGGAGGCAGGTGATGATCCTCTTTGCCTCTCGATTTATAGCCTCAAGTCGATCCCATTGTGCCCTTGTCAAATGCTGAAATTGGGCTTGATAAGCAAGGAGCGGTTGCACAACTGTCTGCACCAACTGTCTCGCAACATCTGAGTGAGAGCGCCGCCCATTTTTGGAGCAATGCGTCTAATCAGACCCAGTGTCTGTAACGCCTGTTTTTTAGCGCCAGACAGCCATGTAGTTCCAGTTCCTGACTCATGAATTGTTAAGCCCAATATTTTTACTGTTGAACTTTCCTGAAGTGGGGTTCCGGATAGATGTAGACGAATAGGTGTTGCCGATAGTTTAAGGCGGCCCCAGCGGTTGGCGACTGATGTGAACGTAGTTTTACTGGCGGAAAGTTCAAGGCCAATGGAAGATGCATATGTGCACTTAATATCTAAAGCTGATTGCAGGGCCGATGATTGAGTCAGTAGGTCGTTGTGTGTGCTCCACACCGTGATGTCATCAGCGTATATTAAGAATTTAACATCAGAAATTTCATGTAACCGCCATGCAAGTGAGATAAACGCAATATTAAATAATGTTGGTGACAACACAGATCCCTGGGGTACGCCGCGAAGAGTGACAAATGATCATATGGCCTCGCTACTGAGGCGTATTGCAAATTGTCTACTTTCAAGGAAAGATTTTACGAAATTGCGTACTTTAAGTGGTAAATGGAGCATGTCAATTGAATCCAGAATGGCAGCATGACTGATATTATCGTAAGCCTTTTCTACATCCATGGCGAGGACGGTGCGTACATTGTGGCTGCGTGTTGATGATAATACTGAGGACGCCAAGACAGCCAATCCGTCTTCTGTGCCTATAGATGGTCGAAAGCCAATCTGGGTCGGGTGGTAGAAACCGTGATGTTCAAGCCACCACGAGATTCGTGTGGCGAGCATTTTCTCAGCATGCTTGCAAATTGTTGCCGTTAATTGTTGCCGAAAGTTGCTTAGGTCTGTTGGTGCTTTCCCCGGCTTTGGAATAGGGATCACAATAGCCGATTTCCAGCTGTCTGGTACATCGCCGTCTAGCCATACCTTGTTAATGGTGTCAAGGAGTTGAGGAAGTGCATCACCACTGAGGTTCTTGTAAACCTCGTACGTAATGGAGTCCGGACCGGGCGCTGTCTTTCGGTTGGCTTCATCTATAGCTGCAAGCAATTCGGGCATGGAGAATGGGCTCGCGATTCCCTCGGTGTCGGCAGCAGATGGCAGCTTATCGACATGGGCTGGCATGCCCCACAAGTAAGTTCTTGTAACTGGTGCAGGCAACACGTCGTACTTGGGGAAAACTTGCGCGCTGCTTGTCTTGCGAAATCATTCGGAGACAAGTTTGCTGCATAGCATGCTGTGGCCGCTGCATCAGGACGACGACAACCGTGCTCCATGGCATGGAAAGTTCGCTAAAGATGAGCATTCGATGACTGTGTGGAGAACTGCTCGCACCACAGGTGCCATTGTCGTCGTGAGAGATCACGCTCAAACCTTCGAGCCTTAGCAGTAATGTAATTTAGTCTTGTACGTGCATGCGCAGAAGTTGGGTCTCTGGTTGCAGTCAATTCCGCTTGTCGACGAGCAGCCCACAAGTTGAGCAGAGGCACATCCGGTGTTGGTAGACCAACCTCCACCCAGGTAATGGTTGTAGCCTCATTTAGTGCGCTTTTTATGCGGTCTAGAAGCGATGGTACCGACTCCACAGAGTGATTTTGAAGAAGGGCGCGGAAATTGTCCCAATGGACAACTGTACACTTGCGGCGTAATCGTCGGGCCTGTGATGGATAGAGACCGATGAAAATAGGATGATGGTCACTGCCCCAGGAGTCCGGCTCTAAGTGCCACGAGGGGGTGCCGGTTCCTGACCACCACGTAAGATCTGGAGCGTATGTTCCACTCCTAGTATGAAGCACAGTCCTTGTTGGTGTATCTGGATGGTTCAGGAGAATAAAAAGCGCATCCGTAAAGGCGTCTCGCACTCGCCTGCCGCGAGGACTTAAGGTGGGGTATCCCCAGTCCGGGTGAGGCGCATTGAAGTCACCACCAACTAAAACTGGACATCCCGGGTATTGTTCAGTAACCATTCAGTAACCATCCCAGGTTTATGCGGGAGGGAGAGCCACCACCAGGTCTTACATAGACTGACCCAACTACAACAGTTGCCTTACCAAATTTGACTGCTTACGCTAGACAAGGAAACTTACGACCTGTTTTTCACGAATGTGTTCCTGGGAAGTCCGGCGTGTAGTAGTGGTTTGAGCACTCGGCTGGGGATCGAAGTGATAGTGGTTCGATTATCAGTGGAGACGGCAGATTTGTGTTTTCTTTAAAAGCAAGCTGAAACTTATTCGAAAAAAAAAATGAGTTCTGTGCGGCATTTTTAGTTTTTTGTCCGCTGAAGAAGACTAGCATACTTCAGAATGGCCGAAATGAGCACAAATGGCAGTTTTTACAAGAAAACTAGCATCAACGACTCCACCCTCCGAACAAACGTCGCTGTTGTCCGTAATTGGCTTGGCCCATCATGACGTTATTCTCGGGTATGCCAGGCCGAAGCTGGCGGTGTTGCTGCGTGCGCGTTGCTTCAGGCGACTTGACAGCTCAGTTTAAAATGTTACTGATTGTTTGAACAACGTAAAACACCTTGGACACTAACCGTACGCTTGCGAGCAACCAGCAGTTCCAAAAAACGGCGCTGCTAAAGACGCTTTCGAGTACGTCGATAGCGAAAGTGAAGTCAGCACATTTGCGCGAGTCGGAAATTGGCCCCCGAGTGCGAAAAGCGCACGAGCTGGCCCGCTTTAGCAACTTTCCTTTACACATTAAATCAGATTTCAATAGCAACAAATGGAATAGGCGTTATATAGGGTGCAATCTATACTCTACGGCGCGTTTATACAGCCTTCGAGTATAGCCCGACGGCGCAACGACAAACGCGTACACTGCTGCCCGTGCCGTCTTTGCAACGCCGAAAATGGTCCTGCTTGAGCCGCATCATGAAATCAGACAAGTTCACAGCACCTGCAGCGCCAGATCAAGCAAGCTTAGCGGAACGGTGCCGGCAGCGAGCGCGGCGGACGGGAGCTCAGGCCGAACGCATTCCCTTGTCGTCGCTAGACCTACATTATTTCGCATCGGTGCCGCAGCAGACGGCACTTGGGTATTGAACAGCGCTGTAGTAAACGGGTTACTGATAGAAGTGCCTACTGTAAATCACTTTGTCTCACAACAAAGTGAAGATATTGTTACGGGGAGGCAAGCCGATGAAAGAAGGTACAACATGATCCGTTTCAATGAAAGATGGTGGACCTAGCGCGAGCGTGCCTGCCGACGCCATTGTCCGCTTCTTCTTCGTCGCCAGTAACACAACTTGGGGCCACCGAGCGATCGTCCCGATCGGTGGACGAAGAAGTCGAAGTCGACCAGATTTATGACATGACGATGGTGTGTGTATCGGCAAAGACAGAACAGAAAGAAGGTAATGGCTTGACGCCATAATGACCGATGAAGCCTGGCCCAGGAAGCTTTTGCTGCAATGTTCGTCAGGATTTGACGGCCGAGTCCCAGGTGCGCATCAAACGGCGAGGGTGTTGTCTTCACGTGTAATGTTGTATTGGGCCGGTGGATTCGCCTGGTCGGTGTCTCGGGTCCTTTGTTTTGGTCTTTTATGCGTTGTGTCTTGTGATGTGTCCTCTAGCGTTCGTGGCGTCTCGGGTCGGTGGGGTCTTAACGTCGGCCTGCTTGTCTTTCTTCGTGTCTTGTGGTCAGGGCGGGGGACTGGGCGGGGAGTGGAAAACGGTGATGTCGCTTCGGGTCCGGAAGGCTGGGGAACCACCAGGCGATGCGTCGTCCCAGGAACCCACTGCCGACAGCACAAGAAGACACAGGGTGCTGAAGCTCCGGGCCAGGATGATGAGTGATGATGACGTACCCCGCGCCTCCAACCAAATTGTTACGGGGCGGCAAGCCGATGAAAGGAGACAGAACATGACCGATGGCGATGGTAGATGACGTTTTATTGAACGATGGTGGACCTAGCGCGAGCGCGCCTGTCGACGCCGGTGGCCGCTTCTTCGTCGCCCGATTAATTACGGCGCCGTCTTAGCAGAGAAGCTAATGGATACAAGAAGATCAAATGAGCCGCGACTCACCGGCGACTGACGCTATACAGCTGCGAAGAGAAACTTGCTTGTAACGCAGTTATCCTAGCAGCATCTCGGTATGGGTCAGCGATCATCAATAAGGGTTAATGTTTTACATTCTGTTATTCATGGGCTTATTTTTTAAGATACCAATAAATTTGAGCACGCTTTATTGACGTTAGCTCCTCCACGGACAGCTTGCAGGAGGCGTGGCCGGAGCGGCATGTGGAGTCAGTGCTGCCTTCGGGCCTTGCTTGAGCGCGCTATTGCTGCGCGAGCAGCACCGCATTCCAGACACTGCATTATAAACGACTATTGCAAGTGCAGCTTCGTTCTACCGATCATTTATTTCGTTTGCTGTGCCTAAATGGTAATTGTTGACATAGCTGAGAACGGCGGCGAGCTGTGTAACAGTGAGCCGCGAATCGCGTTTCAAGTTCGGCATCCTCGGTTAAGCGTAACGACGGGGAAGCCAGCCGCGCAACAATGATATTAACCTGTGCATGAACAATGACAGAACTGCACCGGACTTCAGATGCGCTGATTTAATTCGAATCCCAAGTGGCCGAAATTACTGCCAAGATTCTATTATCATCATCAGCATGAAAATCATCAGAACAAAACACAGCTCATTCCAAAGGCAATGATTTTTTTTTTTTTTCCTTTTCATGACACAGACCCATGCGCCGAAAGTTTATTATCCTCTGAGAAAATATAAAGCACATGTCGCCTGGATCAGCGATGTTCGTACAACGAAAAACCGAGCTGATAGCGTAGTCGTTTCGTACACTCACAGGAATGTTTATTTTCTAATGACACGAGGAAAAAAGAATTTCGAACATCGAACCACGTTTATTTTACAAATGATGAAAAGAGGCTCATTAGTCGGAGGGAGTCGAAGCGCGTGGCGGGACCCTCGCATCAGATGCGTATCTGCTGGTTAACCTCGTGGAATCTTTAAACACGCAGAACTTTCAGCACAGAACGACAGAACTAGAGAAATCAAACGGCACTAGCAACAGACTGCGCTGATCCGTCGATCACTAAAGCGCGGGATGGAGCGAAGCAAGCGTGCAAAACGCGCGGCCGGCCTAGCCGGCCGGCATTTCGAGATTGACGTCACGTCCACCTGTTCCCCAATTTCGGCGCCCCGCCCCGCCGTTGGCCCCAGCGACGAGGACGTGACAGTGGCGCGTATTTTAACAAGCGGAATCTTTGTTTCTTATCGACAGAATTGAGAAAAATTGACACACATAAATAAAAAAAAAACTTTTTTCTAACCACCGAATTTATTGTAATTTTAAAACCGTTTCAGCTTCCTAGTAAGTGGCAGTGCGATGGATGTTTCCTGCTCATACTTTCCGTAAACGGTGCGCAAGAGCCGAGAAAGCATTTCGCCTTCATTAACCGTGAGTCTCAGTAATATTTGGGGAGGATTCGCATGTCGTGTATGCTTATCTATCTTGTACTACATGTGTATGGGCATAATCGCGTGCACCTAAAGCCACTAGCAACAGTCTCGCGTTGTAGTCACATCTCGTACAGATTCGCATAGCATATTTTTGTAGAAACCACTCAGAAAACGCAAATTTTGATTCGAACTTTCCGGCGCCTCTGTTCATTACACCCCTTCCTGCCAATAATATACAAAGTTACGCAAGGCAGCACAAGTGAACATGTTCAAAGCAGGTGTGCTGGATCCCGCTGCGGATTTATTGTTGAATTTATTTCCTGCATACTGAGAAATCATCTAGTCTTGTCCAGCTTTCTACGAATAGCTGACCAGCCTGCACCCTCAAGACACTTTTAACCACAATGTTTAATGTGCGTTGAAATATTCAGCTATGCCTTTTTATACCATATGGAAAAAATAATCCCCGAGCTAACATTGCACTTCCAATTTCAGTTGAGTGTTTTAAGGCAGCTCAGCTTTCCATCTGACGTTGAAATGAATGTCACTCGGTTGCAGTTCCCCGGCATGCTTCATGAAACAGAGTTCAATCTCTGGGTCACGTGATACTTCCACATGCGGGCATTTTATGAACAAAAATATGCTTTCAATTCGGCATTTATAAATCTGAGCAATAATCCCGCACATTAAATCACTGAGTTGGAACCTCGCAAATTTTGTTTCGCGTAAGCCGCAGCTGAATACTGCGCCCAGACAAGAAAACCCAGCAAAGGCAAACCTCGCCTCGTTGCTTAGAGTTTGTATTCTCAGGTTTCTCTGCTATTTTGTGCTGCACTTATTCAATTAGTGAAATGCGTAGATTGGCATTTTTTCTAGCGAAGCAACGACCTAACGTATGATTATAAAATGTATGGCGGCGGAAAATGCCACTCAGTCGGCCGATGTGGCGTTACCGTTTACTCACATCTTGTAAGTTGGCCTGTTCGGCTGCTGCCCTAGAAGCGGTTGAACTGAACTGCCATTGGGATCTCAACGGCAAGCAAAGGTGCAGTGGAACACCGCCAACTGGCGTTCAGTTCGACTGGCGGTTAAAATAACTGCCGCTTAGGATGTACGCGAAACTTACCCTCAACTAAAGCAGCAGTGCCGTACACGCTGCAACCACGAACAGCTGATTAAGCCTCTAAATTGGACATGTTTTATACGTGTGGTGCTCAGGTGTTTTTTACTTCAATGTAACATTACGGTGCATTCACTGCAGGTCGCTGGACGGTGCCATGCGAGAAGTGCGCGGCGAAAGAGTCCTGCTTCTGGAAGGAGGCCCGATGGCAGCCCTACAGCTGTCGCTATGTGAACCTTCCGCAGAGGACTCTTGCCCGATGCATGGCCGGAAAAAAGGTATCGTGCACCCTGTGTATTACCGGTGATCTGCCATAGGCGAAAGGCCACCTCTGCGGGGTGAGAAAATGTTTGCGTTTCAATAACGCGGAATGAGCACCGCAGTTTCCACCGAGTCCCTTTTTTTTTTTTTTTTTTAGCTTTTAGATGTTCTGGCTTCTTCATCTGGTCTCACCAATATTTTTGTTACTACTTTCTAACATTTAAGCCCTTCTTTCCTCTTGGTTACTCTGGATTCCTCGCTCACGAATTACGGCCCGATGCCTTCGTCGTTCCTCTCTTAGGCCAGTGTCATGCACGGTTTCTTCAGAATGACGGAGTTTCTGTGCAACCATGAGCGCCACAGAACAATCGTCAGCAAGATGCTGCACTTTCAAATATGACTTCATTTTCAAATACGATCAGTAACTGGATGGGGTGAGGAACAAGTAATGACAGCAGCAATTAGATGGGTTTATACACGACTCTAGACAAATAAAGGGCACTTAACAGTAGCACAAAGTGTGACACTATTTTAATTTTACATGTCGCTATCGTAGAGTCATTTCTGGCAACAATCTGAAAGTTACTTCAACCCGTAGCCAGCAACTATCTCAAACTCACCTGAACCTCAAAATGATCAAAAGGCTGACCGAAAACCAGTGCACTACCGAGTGGCCTACCGAAATACCACAAGGCTTAAAGTACGATCTGTTCATAGTCGGTAATAGCAACTACAAATAAGTCCAGTTTTTTTTTTTTTCTCTTACGTTTAAGCACTGCGAGCCAAATCGCTCCAAGAACCGACCTGCAGGAACATGTAACGCATCGAACCGGTCATCTACGCATTCGCTTGGCACCCTTTAGACAGATGTAGATGTCGCGCTGCAATACGGCCATGCAGGAGATGTCTTGTGTAGGCTCATCATTGAATGAAACTGGCAGCGCGAAATCGAACAGTGGCTGTCTTCGTGTAGGTAAGATTAGCCTCACATTTAGTATGCCTTGAAGTGCCCAATCTATGCTTCTGAATATAAACAAAGGGCTTTCCTGACACTTGTCGAGTTGGAGGTGTCCTAAAATATCACTACTAGTTTTGACCCACCACACAGATAAGCCTCGAATCTTCAGGAGACCATTCACGTCGCTGGTGCTTATATAGTCAGAATGTACACGTGACTAATCAAGGGGGAAGGAGGAGATAAAGACTGCAAATCAAACCTGCAAACCATACTGTGCAACTCTGCTTACGGACTGGAACAATCGCCTCCGTTCATATCAAGTTTCCTTAATCGATCGTCTTCGTAACTGACGCGAAACACGCTTTTCTTTTTATCCCTTTCGTGCACAGCTGCTGTTCATCGGTGACTCGACGAACCGCGGCATGATGCACTATGTGATGGAGCGACTCAACGGGTCGCTGCAGCACTGGGACAAGACGCACGACCTTCGCGTCTACGCCAACCTGAACCGTGGAGAGACTGCGGTGGCGTTCGCCTACTACCCGCAGTTCTGGCTACCTACCAGTCAGAGGCCAGTCTTCGACAAGGCCCTGTACCAGCTCATCGAGAGGTGAGGTCCCCTAGAAGTCAGCATCACGCTCAGGCTACCGTTTCTCTGCAACGGTGGGTGTTGCACGAAGACTCTGCACCCGATGTGCCATTTACCCTGGACAAGTTCGTTGCTCACAAAAAAGTGTCCTTATATTGGTACCAAAAACACTGGAACAACACTATTGCGGGGAGGAATGATGATGTAATGAAAGTATGTCAAGAGAAGTGAACAAGAAATGACAGACGGGCATTCTTTTGCCCTCTGTCATATTTATATCTTAGTGTATTACGACCATGTTCTCTCGCCAAGAACTATTTGAATAGTACGTTTAAACAAAAAATACTTGTCTCTTGTCACCAAACCAGTATATGCAGAGTGCTGCGGAACGACTAGCTCCAGGAAGACTCGTGACACTTACTCGCGCCATTGCAGACCATTTGGTAGGCTTTGACCAGGACTGCGCAGACGCCAGAGTTTGGAAACGGGGCAAGTGCGGAAGTATTCGTTCAGAAATGTGCTGCCTCACCTCTATCTTAAAAAAGAATGCTAGAATGCTGGCATTTTTCGCGTTTTCAATTTATTCGTTCTCCTCCTGATTAAACAAGAGAAACAAATTTTGCATGTGCTTTTAAGCACAGCCAGATTTGACGAAAGGCTCAACAAGGCGAGTGCAAATATAAAGATAAGGAGAGAATTAGTAACCTGGTTCTGTTGCTTTAAGCGAATAAAAAGCAGAGCCGTGAACAATGCGACGCGAATGCATCTGCGTGCGTGGTTTCAGCTCATTGAACGTCGACGTTGCCCAACAACTATCGTATCGTTTTCAATCATCCGGATGATTTCCAATCAGAAGCTCAATGTTCTGCTGTGTATTGTTTCAGGTCGAAGCCTCTCCAGAACAATTCTAATACTGTTCTTATCGTGGGAGGCGTCCACTGGCTTGCCACTCAGCACCTCTACATGTTGGTCAAAGCACTACGCGGGTAAGTGGGCAGTGTTCTTCGCTAGTTTCAAGTTACAAAGCCAAAAAGTCATGTCTGTGTCAAGAGTGCATGCCTTCAGAGCTCACGCTCCGAAAGTATCCCGGTCCATGAAGTCCCGAGTGTTGGCCGTACATCTACACTGCTGGCTGCATTTTCAGACGTCTTATTGTTTTCCCACACACTGTCCTAATAATGGACTGGTGACCTGACTCGTCAGTAAAGCAACTTAAAAACTAGATCACATGGACTTCGTATTCTTATAGAATTTAAGAAACAGACACGCGTCATTAGAATGGCAGAGCACAACACATAAAAAACACCGATGGCAATTGTATGCAATTTTATTTATAGCAGAAATGGATTCTCTTGGCAATTTTCATAGAAGTAGTTGTCTGTTCGATGTCAAACGATGCTTTCAACGCTTACTAATTTGAATTTAGAAATAAACCTTAGTTTCTTTTTCGCTATATGATTCACATTTTCAACCTTAAGAACGAAAAGGGCTCTGCGGTTACTAAGTAAATATTAAAGGTGATTTCGGCTAAAGTCGTTAACAGCACACACACAAAGAAAACTGTCTTGATGTCGTCGCAGTTTGCTTGCGAAGGCAGCTCTTTTGTGGCAATTTTGTACGTCATTTTTTGGACCATATGTGGTTACAAACTATTTGCATGACACTTAAGCTGCATCTGTAACGCGACAACGTTAATGGCTCCCATGGGGGCCTCCCTTGCGGATCGTCATTCGCAACATGAAGTTTGCACTCGACTAATCACTTATCTCTTTATCTGTTATAACTCACACATACTCATTAGCACACAGTCGGAAGCCGTACGAGCGTGCTTGTGTGGTCCAGGGTAGCGTGTGCGATTCTATATACAACGGTTCCGGGCTCGATTGCCATCCCACTCTTCCTAAATATTCTATCCATTTAGTTTCGAGTTCTGCGCCGCTCCACATGTGACGGCAAATATGTTAATCTAATCTCGATTCCTCCCCCCCCCCCCCCCCCCCCCCCCTCTCAAACCACCAGCTGCGTCAACTGACATGCACTGAACGAGGGCATTAACACCGTTGCATAAATAGTGTCTGTGTCATGAGAAAGTGGTAACCAAAAGGGCACCTCAAATTCTTCCTTAGCATCCCTTTAAGAGTCTGGAAAACGACTGCACTACGCAATGTACTTGTGGATCCCATTTTTCAGTCACGTCTGTTTACTTATTCAAAAAGCAAGCACGTCTTCTACCGTTCTTATCTTTGTCCAATGAATCAGGGACCACCTTCAGGGAATCAAGATTATTATCAAGACACTTGGGGCCGGATTCCACCAGCCGGTTGAAGGGATTCACTGCCTGAGTATGGTGAGCAATCTGCTTTTCTTTCTTTAGCGTTTTGGATCCAAAGTGTTTCTTTATGCCAGTAAAGTGAAAAGGCTTCCTAAGGACCTGCGCATTTGCTTGAATTCGAGTCCAAGTGGCATGCGTCTGCGAATAGCCTCCATGTAAAGGGGCTCGATCATCTAGTAATTATAAGCACTGCTTGTTGTAAAAGTTGCTCTCGTTTGCGGATATACTACAGGGACATCCGTTTGCATAATTGGGTGGTAAAATGTATTTTAATATTAAGCAGCATTCTTATTAGGCGTTTAAAAGGCCACTGGCGGGTGTGGCGCGGGCAGGTTTTAAGGTCAAGTCCCGGTAGGCTAGTCATATAGGCCATGGTAAAGGTGGGTGGGAAGGATTACCGGGGGCTAGAAGGCTAGTGTGGCATTGTGTAAGGCAATTATCTATACCGGCGTAAACTGAAAAATAGAAAGAGAGAGAAACTTTTTAATGGAAAAGGCAGAAAAGAGGTGTGAACGGTTAGATCGCTAGGGTGTTAAAGTATACCGACGAAGGTAATGTTTGGCTGGTATATGTAGAAGATCAAATTGCATGCAGCGAAATATGTGGGCTTCAAGAAACGATTGGGTTGGGTGTGGCGGATGTAAATCACCTAAATGGAAATTTCGTTGCGTGTAGCGTTCGTGGAGGAAGACAGCAGCTGTGTAACGACAGATTTCGGTGAGAAAGGCGTCTGTCTAGGTCACAGCCGCTGTGTCTAAGGGTGATTTGTGATTATAAGTGTAGCGGCGACCTACGTAAAATATATACATAAAAATCAGCAAAATTAATCGCTAGAGTCCTTGCACCTTGTTTTGTTATAATTCACTGCACAAGTTAGGAGACAGCAAGCAAATGCCAATTAAAGTAGTATACTTTCTGATTAGAGTAACAGTCTACAATTGAACCTCACTTTTTTTCTTTGTCCTCCCGTAGAAGGAGCAGAAGAAGCTGATGATGCAGAACCTCTGGTTGGCAGAATTCGCAAGGCACTACAACATTGACGTGATCGATACCTTCAACATTACAGTGGCTCGCTACAAGGACTTTCTCCAGGGAAAATGTGCCTGCCACTTCCACAAGGTGTGGTCATTTGCACTGCTGCACATCGTTCTACCTTCCGCATAGGTGTTCCTTGTCTAGCTCACAGTAGAATCCTAAACGAAAATGGCCGCCTCTGAGGCAACTTCGCAAGGCATCCTAAGAGCTCAATATTTTAAGAGTTCCGACATTCCGCCGCAAAAGTTGTAAAATGGGCTCTAGGCGATTCAACACAAATATTTTGCACATACCCTGATTTACTGCTGAGCGTGCGCTGTGCAGAAAGTGTGGACAGTTACGTCGCAACCTTGGAGCTACAGTGCAGGCAATTATTTTTCGCCTGTTGTTTTCTGTGTCCCTATAGCACTTAATTCTGCTTTCTTTATAATAACTCTACGAGGTCTTAACAGATACTGGTCGTCTATCTGCAAATTGCAAAAGTTTTGCCAGCAAGAATTTAAAAATCACAATACGAATAGCTATTTCAACGCCTTGTATGTAGAGCACGAGCAAAATAACGCTGCAACGGCCAGAATGTGCTCTTTTTATCATGTAATATAATTCATCTGCAGTAGGAAAGGCCCCTAGGAATGAAAATGTTCAAAGTTTCTCGCAGTGTCAGACGAGCCGGAAAATCGCTGAGTTGAGGTAAACACTCCACCGCAGTCCTCTGAGATGAGCATGTGACTATAGTGAGCTAGGGGGTGTAAATGATTACTGATGTCGCAGAATATGGATTAAGACTGCCGCGTATTTCACTCCCGGTGGTTTTGGAAATAGGACTGCCGCGCACTGAGACCAAGCAGTCATATAGATTTCTTGAACACTGAACGAGACTGGATAACCTAATAACTTCCGGCTCTTCGTAACAGTGTCATGTGTTCAGTGACACTTCCGGGCTTGGTCAAGTCAGTTTGTAACAACGTTAAGTAGGACAGCGCGGAAAATAACAGAAACCGAGAACCAATAAGTTCAAGACGTGTGTTTTTTTTTTTTTTTTTTACATTTAAAGGTGATTGTCTGTGGCTAGGCATTCCGAGGTTTTTGCATAAAAATTGGGGGGGGGGGGGGGGGGGGACACTTAAACTCCGCCTCCAAACGTACGACGTCAACGCGTTAACGGCTCCCATTTGCGGATCCTCATTCGCGTATGTTCACTTTGCTACTCGCGTTATCACTTATCTCCTACTTTGTGTCTCTGTACTCGTTACTGTTAAGTAAGTAAGCATGTTATATGAAAGGCCTCCCGACTTGGATAAAAAGCCCGCTATAACGAATCCGTACGAAAGTGCCTGCATTTTCTAGGAGCAAAGTTCCCGACTTGGGACCGAGAGTCCCGAAGGACTTTCCCATCCCATCATCTCAGAGGAGAGCCCCGAATTGGCGCCTGCCATCTTTGTCATAATATATAGTCTCATGACGTCACTCAAACCGCCGGCAATTTAGTGCCCGGTCATATCATCCCCTAACTGCACCCTGGCAGAGACGTGCTCATAACTTTTCGCCGACAACGACGACGCCAGATTCTCCAAAGGATGGGGCCTTTAGCGCTATAGCATTACAAATGCGAATCCAAAGCATCCAAGCAACAAATTATCATTCATTGTCTCATTGTCCGTGGTCGTAGAAATGGATATGGGCATAATAGTGGCTACAGGTGGCGTGGTTACGTAATGTTAAGAGTTTGGGTATCTGGTATGAGTGGATAGGGCGGATTTACTTGTGTATTGATGTAGCTATGAGTATGGTAAAGGATATGTATAACAAATAGTAAAGGTATAGGCACGACCCATAGCTGAAGCTAACCCTTAATGCTTGCCTGCTGTTAGTGCTCCTCTACAAGCATGTCCTGCTCGTTTCGCAGGTAGTTCCGGTGCAGACGCCCAAGACACGGCCTCCGGGCAAACCACCGCCGGCGCCTTCATTCCACGTCGAGGGTGACATAAACGCCATCTACAGCGAGATTCTGCTCAACCGCATATGCGCCAAGGAAGCTGAGGACAGCTGATAGACACTACGCCGCATTCGAAGGCTGTAGTCAATCGTGTCGTCAATGTCGCCAGGGAAATCCTGTCTGCCCAAATTCTTTGGGGGAGATCAATGGCCACTGTCGACACGCCATCTTCTGTTCCCCTCCATTTCTCTTTCTTTTTCTAGTCTCCTGCCGAAGTTTTCGCTGTCACACCGCAGAACCGGAACAAAGTGATGGCTCCTATAGCCTAAAGACCACTGCGGCCTACTGTCCGGGCTGCTCCCAGTGTTCCGGAGCTTGAATGTGTTGCGCTCTGTCGACAAGCTCTCAAGATCGAAGGAGAGTAGCTAGGGAAAGAGAATTCGAATTGCCCATCGCAAGTGCTCTCGTGGCGGTTGTCGCCGCAAGGATTCGCTGCAGGGCCGTATGGAGAAGGACAATCACGTCTCTGATCGAGTGGCAGATCACGTGACTGGGACTGTGTGTAAAGACAACCCATAGCCTTTCACGTCTAAGCTTAGGTGACCAAGCCTTGATTTGATCCTGTGGTGCGGCGAGCCTCTGGCAGCGCTCGAAGCCCAGTCCAATACGTAAGCCAAAGTAACTGCTTTTATAAAGTCACTCGCCTTTCTCCACTCATAGCACTACCGCTGGGACTAGAGCGGTGAACAACTGTGCTCGATGTCTCTATAGCGCTGCACCAACCACCTGAAGATCTGTAGTGTAATAAGTATAGTAGACGCTACCGCTTTCTTGCCGTCACTCTTGGCTTCGAGTAATATTCTCGCATGTGCTTTGCAGCGATTTTATGGCATTTAATATGCTCCAAGTTATAAGTTCTACAGCCGTTCGTGCAGTCAAAGAATTTGTCTTTTCCATCCGCAAGCTAATCGTACATGCAAAGCATGGTTAGAGATGTTTTTATGTCAGTCTAATCTCTGGAACAAGCCCTCGCGTTATTTATTGCCCTGGAACCAATCACAGTTCAGCTACGCAGTGGCGCAACATGCGCTTAGCTCGTTCGGTGTTCAATGCTCTGAATGCCATTTTGTTCATTAAACGATGATGTCTCCTTACGTACACTTCAGTATAAGACAGTTTTAAGCAGATGCAGTAAGGTAGATAGTTGGGCGAATTGGTAATTAGACATAGTTTAAAACAAATGCACTGCGCAAAAAAAAAGATACGATGACTAAACACTCAAAGAACTAGACAAGCGCAGCAGATGGTTTAGAACATTGTGGCTCGGGCAATATTCCTTCAAATCAAGCGCCATGTGTAGCAGTAGTAGGCTGCCTTCTCGCGCATCCGTTGATCCTACATTTTTGTGCTATAAATTCATTTGGCACACGACCTTTCGAAAATAATTTTGTATAAACACAATGCAGGTCCTATAGCTGATGCACAATGGGCGAGGTCATGCAGAGAAATAGCTGGGCGTGTTCTTTTGTCAGTGCAGGGGCTGTGTTTGAACAATCTTGCAACTGATAATCATTGCCAACAACATCCTTCTGAATAGTAAAACAAAGTATTTCCAGGATTTAGATCATACAGGAATATAATGAGCAAATATGTTTGTAAATTAGGATTTGACAGAACGACATATATCTTTAGGAGCATATTTTTTCGCCCGAAGTGTTCACACCAATAATTCAAACAAATTTCGTCTAATGAGCAAGTCTCTTAGAGGTGTTTGTGAAGTTTTTGCATGGTGTATAAAGTGAGCTTGCAGGCGACTTATGTTTCACTTCAGTGCTACTTTATAAGTTAGAAAGATAGCGTTTAGAATATATAACTCAGCCAGTTAGTATACACCTGTCAATGAATACGCTGTCATGTAGCCGCAAGCCATCGCTCACCTCTGCGTTTTCAGCTGGACAGAAAGGTAAGGACGAAAGGCATGGCAGAGGTCCATTAACGTTGAGTGCAGTTGTAGAACAACCGGTTAGAAACCAAATATAAATGGCGTTGCTGCATAGCCAGACATACTTTTATAGGTACTTTTCTCTGATAAATGGTAAATTACGACAGCAGCGTACGTTTACATTCCAAAATTTCTTTAAGTGAACCATCCTCACAAAGTCACTAATAAAACAGCAACTCATTGCTAACTTATGCATTTCTTCTAGCACCAACACAGGCCTCTGCGGTTCCTTTTGGCCATCTTTTTGCAGCCACAAATAGATTACCTCGTCCGGTATTCGCTATGTTGATGAATTGCGGCGGCGTTCGTAGCCAGTCACATGAGCCCCCTTAAAACAAAACACCGTCCTGACATGTTGGCACAGTAAGGAAATGATCAGCGTTGCTTTCGAAATATTAAAAGTATAGAGTTCACGCTTCAGCCCGTGAAATCTTTTGCTTTCTTTCTTTTCGTCTGTTTAGAAAATGAAGATGAAGTATGTACTATGATGCAGAATACATCGATGCATCTTTGGGGTTTCTGCAATGTTTGAGAAGCAGGATGTACGCTAGTTTAGGAAGTAATGTCTGCACGCAAGTTGAAGGTGCGACATCTATTTTTGTCTACAAAACCACTCGAGTCCGCTGTTAATAAAGACGATATTATAAGAAGTAAACTGTACCTCAGTTCTTTTTTCCCTACGGATACAGTTTCCTTTGAACAAATATTTAGGGAAATTCTCCAAGGTGGAGTAGATTTGTAAGAAGGGATTAATTACTCACTGCCATCGACCCAGTTGGTCGAGCCACAAGTTCAGTTGGTAGAGCCACTTCCCCGGAAAGGCGGTGGTCCTGGGTTTGATTTCCGGTCCAGGACGAATTTCTCTTTAACCACGAAGTTTCTGAGAAAGCTGTATAGTTTTCCCATGTAGCCGTGTGGCTGCGCTGGAGTTCGTGTCAATGAGTAATTACTCCCTTATTACAGTCTCCTTTATGACAAAAAGTAGTCCAGCTGATACACTTCGCCAAGAGCAGACGAGCAGCGGGAGTTGTGTCACGTCTGCAGAACAAACGAGCAATCGACGCTGCAGCAGGCAATCCCTTTGTACACATGCGCGCGATCTCATTCATTTAGTCTCTACAGTTCTGCATGGGATGGTCAACGCGTCCATAATACGAATTTGAAAAAAATATATATAGACAGCTGTACTTTCAGGCCTGGCACATGTTTTGCACTCAGACACTGTCGCCGCATTTACAGTTTTCTTACTATTCATCTTCCTGTAAACGAGAAGGGTAGAATGAGAGCAACAAAGATGGCTACACAGTATGAAAGAGCACTGAACAAGAGTTGAGGGGGAGCATCGGTTTGAAAGCCGAGCCAACGTTTCGACAAATGAACTTTTCTTCATGTGGGCCTGTTCAGTGTTCATACCGATTCCATGCCGCGAGCTCAATCCGAAACATATGGACAAGCACTTCTAGTTTGCGAGACTGCTGCCGCGCGCCGCCGAGCATTCGCTACTGTCGTGGGAATCTTGAAGCCTTCCGGTGTATCCACTCGGTTTTCTGCTGCCGCAGGAATTTACAGGTGCAAGCATAGGAACCATTTTAGGCAACATTGTGCAGCGATTAGGACGAATTGACCACTACACTTCAAGTGGGCGCAATATCTTGCCGCTATTCCAGGTTGCCGATTCCAGCAGTATCATACGCGTTCGCTACAGACAGACGAGAGATGCCGCTAATTAGAGACTGCAAAATAGGTTACTTTGGTGGCTTTGCCTGCACTTTCACGGTGCGCGCACCATTTGTATTACCCTCGCCGCCGTTTTGCAGTTCATCCCCCGAGGTAGGTTAATAATATGATATGACGGCGTCTTGTATCTTCGTAACTTGAAGTCGTGTTGCTCGAGCATAAGTTGCATCTAAAGGTTATTTTTTGTTTACTACAAAGAAGAAAAAAAAACGAAGTGAAAACTATGAAAAGAGACTGACTAAAAAACCTGACAAAATCAACCTTCACTACAGCCAACACCCATTAGTTTTCTTCTGTATCATGAGGTTTATAACTAAGGATTATACGCTTCGGTTGAAATCATGAATAGATGATAAAGTTAAGTCGAATTTAATATTTCATATTCGGTTTTAACCAAGACATCTCAGTATTCTTGGCATGCAAATCATAGATAGCTGACTGTCTAGTGCGAGTTAACGCCCAGTGAAAGTTGACAGCAACGGAAGCCAGAGATGCTAACTGGTAAAGTAGGTTTACAAGGTGCATGTATGACAAAGACACGAAATCGCGAATGGGCATGGTGGAAAATATCATGTCCTGGTTACTCGGACGATTGAGAATTTTCATGGCTGCCATAAGAAAAGACGATCATCATGAGATGCTCCACGATCTGGCGCGGGAGGCGAGACAACCGATTTTATTAACAACAGCACTTTCTTCTTCAAGCACAGGTTCAATATTTATCATGGTCACCTTAATTACTGGTATATAAACAGTTCATATTAAGAAAGCACTGAGATAACTCTTGAACCAAAGAGAGCTATCATATCAGTTCGCTAAAAAAAATCCAGTAACTCATTTATCGAAAGTATACGTTGGCTGAAAAAATAAAGTTGCGTTCTGTAATAAACACCTAAAAAGGCCAGAGCAAGCTTAAAAAAAAAAAATCAAGTCCAAACTCTATTATAACCCAAACCCAGTCAATCCACGAAGTCAGAACCGAAGGAATTTTACCCAAACCGGTTAGGTACCCATACTTAATCTCAAGAGTTCTGGAATTTCTTTCATCTCCCTTTCAGCGAGGACATGGCATCGGTCCATGTAAAATAACTCGTTTTCCTATGTGTCAAAAGTTTTGCAAAACGCGGCTTACGTCTACCGAGTAGCTGACTCAAAGGAGAGCCAAACCATTATCGGCAACTTTGATGCTGTCTTCCACCCAGAACCTTCCGTGCAGACGCAGTTAGCGGGAATTTGTTGATACGTAAATATTAAACCGCCGCATAAAAATTACATTCAGCTTGAACTTTTAAAGCATTGTTGTATGCATGAGAGTATGCCAGCTAGCATGCTCTCACTATGCGTTGTATACATGAGAGTATGCCCGACAAAACATGAGCCCGACTTTGTCGGGTTCATGTGAGCTTTGTCGAGTTCATGTAAACCCCCTGTAAGATCAGCATGGACACAAATATGAATACAGATTAGCAGTAATTTACCCAAATAAAAGTTTAAATAAGCGAAGGACGTGCTGCTCGAAACCGTTTTCTTTGGGGTATTTGCCACCACGTACGTTAAACTGTCAAACGGAATTGTGACTACAAAAGCCGGGCCTTCCTTGTTTCCATCGCCTTGCTTGCTGTTTCGGTCTTCACTTTCGTCCATAAGGAAATAAGCCACGTCCGCGTTGCTGTCAGCACAAAAGAAAAGGAAAAGAAACTCAGGGACAGGCCGACACAAACTAAAACATTCTCGAAACCTGTGAGCACGGCGTTACGACTTCTTTTCCTGCATTTCCCGTTTGTCCTTGTAAACAGATGAAATGATGTGGCTCTGCTCAGCAGCTGGAAATATTTCACCCTGACTGTCGAAAAAGTGTTCGTGATTTCGTAACTTAAAGCGCCAAGGGCAACGAATCCCGAAGGTATTTGCTACTTTCTTTGCTCGAAGGCTTAAGACTGTTCGCCGGGGACCGAGTTTTGAGATACAAAATATTTTATATCTTAATGTATATAACTCTGATCCACTTTTCAGTATTCTCTGGCATCACCCTGTCTTGGTAGAAGACAGCATTTGCGGAGTTTTGTGTGAAAGTATCAGTTTGGTCATCAAAACCGTCCACCATCGCATTGCGCTTAGTGCAGACGAACGGGCGAATAGGACCCAATATGCCGACAGAGCCAGCAGTGTCTCCATCCTGAAAGCGGCGCTGGCCATTGAAGCACCATAATTAAAGAGGTGGGTTTATATAGGCTTTCAAAGGCGAGCTCAGTTTTTTATGTATATCACATTCACCATGCGGTTCCTGGGCACAAGCTTACGGTTTGATCTCAGCCGTGGGGACCGTACATTGCATTCGAGGCTAACACAAAAACGCTCTTTTGAGTTTCGGCTGCACTTTAAAACATTATGTGGCCAGGTGGCCCGAATCATTCCGGAGCCCTCTCCTTTCATCTCATAGTTCGCGGTGTTGCTTTGCCCTCAAATACCGATCCACATATATCTCTGCCTGACGTTTTATCGGCAAGCGAGAACATTTCCAACGTACTATTTGCGTCCTCTGCGACATGCCCCAAGGTTCATCTCATTCATACAGGCTGCCGATGCGCCACAGATACCCGGCTTTAGCAGGACTGGCGAAGGCAAAGCACTACAACGTTCTGAGGAAAAAATAGCTACATTAAATTGAATGACAGACATCAAAAACATACTACGAAGAAAGAATGCGCGCTGCAGTGTAGGCCCTTATAAATGTGTTCCTGAGTAGCGGATTAGAATTAAAACTATTCCTTGCATAACAAGCTTTCTCCGTTAAGGTTGTCTGCGAAATTTTTCCACTTTTTTTCTATTTTGAATTAAAACATTGCTTGGCTTCAAATTGATGACCGGGCAGTTTGGGCTGCTAGTTATCACAGCAGCGGCGTCGAGTCGGGGAAGGCTGTGAATAGCAATCTTGAGACTAACGCAACCTTATTTCATTCCTGTTAATAAATTCTTCTTTCTTTTCCTTCTTGTCTAGGAAGTTCGGCACACCCGAATTAAAAATAAATGTGCACAAAGCGGTGCCTGTCAACAGATGTCTCGTGCAAGTAAACAGCGCTCGAGATAATAGTTAATATGCCTGGACAAGGCAGCCTAGCACTACTTCGCACGCGAAGCCTGTCCTCTATTCAGTGGAAAGTTTCGTAAAGTCCATCCCGATAGAACCTATGCGGAATTAAATTCGACTTCATGCAAATAAGCGATTTTAGTACTCTGGAGCAACGTGGCAATTGTCCGGTGTTCCTGTCAGTCGATAGGCAAAGCCGGCGCTCTTACGCAAGACTGTTTTCATCGCATCGTTTCAAAACAGCGTTTCGGTGTCGAGCCCCTCTTGCACTCCACTGGGTGGTGTTGTGTCCGAAACTCCACTGGAATTCGTTGTGAAACAGACTCTACAGTGGCCATGCATTCCTTCGCTTTTACTTTGACGTTTATTTGGCTCTTGCCACAGTCTAAAACCCTAGTCACGAAGTGCAGCAAACCAAAGCCGGGAATTTTAGTTTCGCAACCGCAGACAGCGCCTCCGCCACGTGTTTTCCAAAGAGCATGAAATAAATTGACACGCATAATGATTAACACAACTTGGCACGTTTCTTGTGAGAAGCATGACTCGCACAGATTTCGTAAGCACACTGCAAACAATAAAAATCGGCCGAAAAAAACAGCGCTTCTTCTTCACATAAGGATGCCTAAGATACAGAGTAACTTTAAGAAAGTGCTGTTTACTATCGGGGCATTGAGAAGTGAGGGGAGCGTGATGAATAAGATGCAAATAAATATGTGTCCCGTCTCTTGATGAAGAAGGCCACGTGAGAAGCGCTGGTAGTTTCATACTAATGTTATTAGGCACTGCGTGGAAATCAAACACGAGAGGGCGGTAAGTACCCCCCTCCCCCCTTGTGTCTATAAGTATATACTATATAAGTATATAAGTATATAGTATAAAAGTATATACTGCATCTTGCGCAATGCACTGTGTTCACGTCGCTTATGGGATTGCTGGCGTGGTATATAAAACGAAGTCATTGAAAAAGTTCCTAGCTCGAAAAAAATGGGTAAAGGGGAAGAAACTTTCCCACTATGAGAGCGCTGTAATGAAAGTAAAAAGTTTCTAAAGACAGTAACAAGGAGTAACAAAGGAGTAACAAGGAGTAACAAGAGAGAATTTATAAAGCAGAATGAACCCGGCGCCACTTACAAGTCAGCACTATTACCTTTGTCTGGCTATATATTGACACGTCTCGATAGAATGCCAAGGAGGGCTTAAAGATAGGACGGTATAAATAGACGACCAGAATGAGTCTTACGTTCAAGCTTCCTTCTTATCCAGGTTCGCGCTTGTTGTCCCAGTCGTCATCTTTGGTCTCGTCTTCTATGCGGCAATATATACCTATAAACCGTATCGAAGACCGTCTTTCACAAAACATAAAAATCCCCAACGGACACAAAATATTGGAGTTGCTGCTGACAGACTCCAACGTTTAAGCAAAAGAAGGCATCACAATCGAGAGAGGAAGAGCAAAATCGCACATAGCCATCCTCTCGGGTGTAAGAAAACACAATTCAATGACAACTCGAATGTGAATTAACACATAAATGATGTACACACTAGTCCAAAGTAATATATATACATAAAAATTCTTATAGTTAATATATATATATATATATATATATATATATATATATATATATATATATATATATATATATATATATATATATATATATATATATATATATATATATATATATATATATATATATATATATATATATATATATTATATATACTGTAAATATTGTTACGGGGAAATGGGTTTAGTATTTACAAAATATACGAGTCAACACAGTCTCAGCAAAGCTTGTCCCTGAACGAGTCTACGCGCCACCACTTCGTCTTTCTCTTTTACATGCGCAACCGTCCACTTTGTCCTTCTCTTTTACATGCGCAACCGTCCACTTTGTCCTTATCTTGCACATGCGCAACACCGCGCGACGCAGCGTAATTGACGTAACAATATATATAAACACGCCTACATGAGTTAAAGCGCGTACAATAAAGATTGTCTAAAAAAAAAAGAAAAACGGGTGATGAATGTGCAAACAGGACACTTCTAAAACCAAAAGGCACCCTACGAAAAAAAAAAAAAGTTGTTTCAGCGTCTATGAAGAGATTATAAACTAAAGCTTTTTTTTTTCTTTTTTTTTATAAACTAAAGCGGAAAATGACCATCAAGGATATGGGAAGCGCACATGAAGCTTGAAGATCTCCAGCAATCATTCGCAAAAAACAGCTACGTATCACTCAATATAGTCACATGTACTTGTTACCAATTTTACGCACGAGCATCGGCACCTTTTTCGTGACAGTGTGACATAACTATCTGTTTATGCAATTATATCCAAAAATTTTGTTTTAGAGCGCAGCTCTTTGGCGTCCGTTCCTGGGTTTCGCGTCGGCGTCGTCGTCGGCCTCGTCACCAGCTCCGCCCCCCTTTAATCCCCCCAGCGCTAGCAGCGACCGACTGATACCGCTGGATGCCGCTGACGCCGCTAGAGAGTCAAGATAACGTGACTGCATAGAACACCGTCGCCGCCATGCAGAAAGAGGAGGGGAGGGTCCCCCCCCCCCCCCCCTGTTCCTGTGTGGCGGATAGGGTGCTCTTCAGTTGCCGACGCGCCGGTTATTTCACGTAGGCCCCGGCACGTCGACGAATACGTGACCACCTTCCCACGGCTAGACCTGGTTCTTGGCGCTGCGAAAGCGAGGTATCATATTGTTTGCGTCGGCATCGGCGGCGTTGTCCCTGAAACCAACTCCGCAGCTGGGGTTGCTGCCTTCCTTATGACGTTTGGTTTGAAAAAAAAAAGAAAAGAAAATATAAAAGGCTCCAGAAGCAGCAACTCAATGCCAACTGCTAACCACAGGGTAGCCATCATGTGAGGCAATTTTCACATCGAGGCAATTCATTCTGGCGAGGACGAACTGCCAAGAGCATTGTCACTCCCAGGAACACGTCAATGAAGATCAGCTGAAAAGACCCGGGTGACAAAGGAGAAGTATCTGGATGCGCTTTGTGCTTTCTTTTTGTTTGCAGAGCAGGTTCCTACAGTAGTACGAGAATGAAAGGAGAATGCTTGACTTGTGGCGAAATTTCCAACCGAAATTGCGTAGCCGGGGAGCAGATTCTGATTGAATCCTTGGTCGAGTCATCAGTGCCCGGTGAAATCGTCGGGAATTGCTCGAGCTATTCATCGGGTCCTGAGGTGGTGTCTCGCACTGAACGATTTCTTCGGAACTTGTCCGTATAGGGATCATCAGAGAACTGTGACTTCTTAGATTCGTTTCTTTTTTCATCTTATGCAAAGTGGAATTGGCGCGTTTCTATTTCCAGAAAAGTTTTTATTTGTTTTTATTTTTCTTCAAGACACTCGGTGCCTACTTATGACCGAGAATATGCTGCAGAATACAAGAGCTGACAAAACGCAATTTACTACAAACTAAACAAACAGTCAGCGCTACTGGAAAACCACTGTAACTACACTGGGCTTTAAACAAAACGCAGTGCTCGCAGTAGCGCAGCATTGCGCTGACGTGTAGGTAGGTTGGTCAGCGCTAAAAAGCAGGAGGAGAATGACAACTTTATTTTCGGTCCAAGGATTTCAAGTGTACGGTGTCTTCAGCCATGTTAAGTGGCCAAGAGGCCTTGCCTCTGGCGATTTCTTAGCTCGAACTTCGATAGATCAGACTTGGTCGTCTGGCTCAAGCTGAGCAATGCCACCTTCCATTGCTAAGAGTGAGCGAGACGCAATCGCCGAAGAGGGAGGTAGTGAGTGCAAGCCAATAAGATATGTGATAATGTACCGTGTCGGCCGCAGTGTGTGCAAGTAGACGAATAGAGGTCCGGGAACGCGTAAGTGTATGCTGCAGGGCTAAGAAAGATTTTAGTTTGAAGCTGCCTGCAAGTGGTTTCTTGAAGTTCAGTTAGGAATTTATGTCCTAAAGGAAAGGGTTTACTGAAGCGGTAATGTTAAGATATTTCTCGGTAGGTCACCATACGATCCCTGGCAGCCCCTAAATGATTTCAGCTCTCCGCAAGGTCAGCCAATCCTCGGGCATGTTGATGGGATGTCTCATTCCCTTGAGGGAAGAAATGCGCCTGAGTAATATGATTTGTATGGGTCGAGGCGAGTGTTTAAACGAGCTAAGAACTGTTGTTGTGGTGGGAAAAACCCTGTCACCAGAAATGATCGGCACAGCAGATCTTTTCTGGTGACAAATTCCAAGAAAATTAATGCAACTGTTACCTGGCCACCGCAAAATATAAATAACTGCTAATAAAGCAGCTTCAATACCTATTTCTCACAGATTCCAGCTAGGCAGCGTCACCTAACAAAAAATAGAAATTCTACAAAAAAGAAAAGATTAAGATCGCAGTTAAAAGTGCTCAATCACGTTAGAGTGTCTAGAATATACCACCTAGTGTGCCGACTTAAGGCGCCAAGGTGGCACCAAAAGCAGTAACTGCCAACGGCTGCCGCAAGGCAGCACTCCTGACATTGAGTGTGCGGAAGGGTCTTTTTTTTTTTTTTTTTTTCAGCGGCTTTATGAGTGTGCGTGTCTGCCAGGAAGTCGGGCAAGGCGCTCTCGATCGAGTCGCGAGAAACTCTTTTGGCATGTGTGCATCTTCCATCTGCCCGCTTAATGCATTTACCCTATGTGCAAGCCATGCAGCGTCAACCGGGGCCATCAACAAGGACACATTGCTGCTGCTTGAAAGAGATCCACTCCGGTAATTTAATGCAAAACATGCCCGTTCTATACAAGACCACTTTACCAGGACATCCTTGCGATTCGGTATTTTGGTGGGTAATCACTGTAACAGATGAACGCACATTACATAAGACACGCTCCAGAGAATTGACTTCGACGAAAGAAATTATGCACTCCTGCACTCAGCAACGCCAGCTGCACAAGCGATATCGCCTGCTAAGAGAAAGTGTCAGCTAAACGAGATCGTCTGCTGATGGCTGAGGCTGATATGGCCGTTCCCAAGAAATCATAAAGCTCTAAATTAAGCCACAAAAATATAAAAATGAAATATAAAACCTTTTATACCAAATGTGTATTGATTTACAATGATGATGATTACGCCTTAGCACATTTACTGCGCGCCGCTCTCTCAATGGCGACTGGTGGCAGTCATTGCAAACGGCACCAGCCCTTTGTTTGGGCAACTGCCGCTGCACGGCACACTATTCATTATGTTCTAGGCACTGTACTGACATTTTACTCTGGCGCCAAGGATTCGCGCTACATTTTTGAACAATAAAGACAGCGGTTCGGTACCATTTCGTAGCGGTTTTTTTCTTGACTACTATAATTTTATGTTAACAAGCGAATGATCTACCATATACTCAAGGCGCTGTTGCCTTTCAGGTTATATTTCGAGACTGTACCAGAGTAACCGTAAGAAGCAGTGAGCAGAACTTTGAGGCGACTGAATTTTGGGCAGGCCGGCCAACAACGTATGCCGGTCTGCGTCTGGGGAGGGGCCCCCCGCCACCCGTCCCAAGCGACGGAGGGTCGGAGCTTCTTCATTCGCTGGTCTGAATAAAAAAAAGTATTTCCGCTTTCTCTCTCTCTCTGGGGTACGGCTACGCTGGCAAAGCATTGAACAGCACCTAAATACTTTACCACCGTTCTAGGGTGTGTGTGTGTGTTATTCTTTAATTGCATTCAGAAACACTTTCGAGCCGAAATCGCCGTTTAAAGTTTAAAATGCTTAGAAACGACAAGAGAAGAGATAAAAGAAGTTGTAGTACCGTGCCGCATAGAGTTTCTAAATACTAACTAGAGGGAAAGCTGGCGGCGCTGCACTTCATCCACCATGGACGCGGCCCAAGACATGCCGGGAAGACAAGGCTTCGGATGGGGCTTGTTTACTGCTCTACGAATTCGATTTTTTTTTTTGTTCTTCAGTGTCGTTTACATTATTCTTTGCGCACTTTGGCGTCGTATGATTATCCAACAACGCGCGCAGTTCATTTCAGATCCGAAACATCAGAAGGCTGCAGTGCAACGAGTATGATCACCGTAAAGAAGGCGCAAGTATAGTAACTGCACTTCTGTGTGGTAAAATTCGCAGATGTCTGCTTTCACTGTGAGTGCATCGATAATTTCACGTGAAGTCGCGTATGAGCTCATTCACCTTTCCTTGTGTTTTTAGCTGTACGATCAAGAAACGGAAACGATTCGCCTTTTGTTTCCCGTCGTAAATGAAAATGGCTGTTGGAGAAACTTCGATTTGTCTCATTCGCAAAAACAGCGTACATGTTCTGCAGATCGATCGAGGCAACAAGCGAAAATCAAAGAATGAATTCACAAGTCTACTTTTTCTTCTATGCAACCACATGCCGTTAGAGTGGAGAGCATATTTATCAGCTGCTCCGAATGGTAAGCGGAAGTCCGCGGCCTTGTGAACTGCCATCTGGGCGGTTCGTTTCAGCCTAAGTCAACGTTCTTAGATAAGAGACGTCTCCTATAAGAACGTTGACATAGGCTGAAATCTGGGTCATTCAGCGTGAACACGAAAACGCAGACGACACCAATGAAATGTTTGTACACCCGCCCACATTTTTAACCTGAACGCACGAACGTCGACCACCGAGCCGATGAGCGCCGTACGACGGAACACATCGGCGAAATGAGCGAGAATATGCGCGTGCGCGCAGTGAGCACTCCGGTGCAGCTGTCCTCTGCCAGGCTGTTATGGGAACCGGATCCAACCCCACCTGCTTTATTGGGCGTTTATGCATTTCCTTCTGTTTTCTGCCTGCCGCTGGGAAAAGCTTGGAGAAAGCCACGTGTAACCGCCTGCTTTCCTGTATAAGAGGAACTGATATGCGAAGTAATCACATAGCAAAAAGAAACAAAATGCTGATACGCATGTACTATAATCAGCGGGCGTATATCGCATTCCATCCGCGCTAGTGCCATCTACATGACCGCTTATTTACACCTTGATGTGAGCGTTCAGAAAAGAAAAAGGATGATACGATAACGGCGCTCAAAGGAAACAGGGGTGAGGTCCCATTCCCAGAACAGCCTGGCAGAGGACAGCTGCACCGAAATGCTCATTGCGCGCATTCGCGTATTCTCGCTCATTTCGCCGTTGTGCTCCGTCGTATGACGCTTATCGACTCGACGGTCGACGTTCTTGCGTTCAGGTTAAAAAAATCGGAGGTGTAACTACTTGCTTGCAATGCAAAAGCGGAAGCTCCTAAATCGCACTATTTTAGGCGCTAACAACGTTTTGAAAGAATATTCGGTCTAAAAAGTGTGCCTGTTAATAATAATAATAATAATAATAATAATAATAATAATAATAATAATAATAATAATAATAATAATAATAATAATAATAATAATAATAATAACAAGAATTGGTTCACAGGAAGGAAAAGGCGCAGTATCTGTCACACTTGTTTATGTGGACACCTGAACCACGCCGTAAGAGAAGAGAAGATGGTGAGAGTGAAAGTGTAGCCGTAGTGGAGGGCTTCGGAGTAATTTCGACCACCTGAGGATCTTTAACGTGCGCTGACATCGCACAGCACACGGACGCCTCTTCGTTTCGCCTCCATCGAAACGCCGCCGCCGGCGGTCGGGATCGAATACGGTTACTCCGGCATAGTAGTCGGGCGTCTTACTACTGCACCACCGCGGAGGGGCACCTGTTAAACGCAAAAATTGCTTTTGTTTGTGGCTACATTTGGTGACATGGGGAGAAAGCTTTCTCTCAAATTCGGTGCTTGTTTAGCCTGTTTGTTTTTCTGCGCTTTTGGTTCAATGTACAGAGGCAGATTTTACTTAAGCACATTTTGATATTGAAATAACTTTTCGTAGCAATTTTTTTCATTTTTTTAGTCATAGTAACATTTTGGGGCCAAGCGAAGTAAGTACCCTTGTTTGGTTTGGTTTGTGGGGTCTAACGTCCCAAAGCGACTAAGGCTATGAGAGACACCGTAATGGAGGACTCCGAAAATTTCGACCACCTGGGATTCTTTAATGTGCACTGACATCGCACAGCACACGGGCGCCTTGCTTTTCGCCTCCATCGAAAATCGGCCGCCGAGTCTCTACGCACTCCCACGATGGATGAAATGTCCTTTAGGAAATCTTACACGCACTGTGGCGCCAACGTTTCTTCTGGGTAGTGTTCAGAAAATTTATGCCGTACCATTCAGAGATCATTGCGATACCGAATTGTTCAGAGGTCGGCCTCCGAACGGAGAAAGCTTAAGCTTTAAAGAAACATTGGAGCGCCCACCCTGACGCAGGTTCCGTGGAGTAATATTCGAGATTTTGTTTGGGTGAAATCAATTTCTAAGGTAAATAATCTGAGAAAAGCGGCGACCTTTAATTCGCATAGCACATCATGATTTATACACTTTTATTACGTCAGCTTTATGGGGTGTTCCGCGCGAGGTCTTGTGGATGTGACGCTGTCGAGCCATCAGGATTTCCACGACGTGATGGAAACGCGGAGGCCGGATTTTCGGTGTCACGGGATCTTCATACTAACGCACAAAACAATTCCTCTTGTGGGTTGATGACAATAATCTACCATCCTCATACTGCAAAGCCACCGCTACCACACGTGCGTAGAGGAGGGACGCACTAGAGCAAGAACGCTGGAAAACGCTCCTCTGGAAGGACAACCTTCTGTCAGTTCCCCAGAGTGATCGCCACAAGGCCTTTCTCCATGCCAGGTCATACGCTGCGGTAAGCATGACTGGTGTTTCTCCGCCATTGTTGTCCCAACATCTTGGTTGCCGGTGACGACGACAATGATGACGTTCCCCAACATACGTAGCTTCATCTAATGAGTTGTGTGTTAACAACACATACAGCAGTTTTGTTCAGAGCGTAAGCTCTACTGCTACTTCAGTAGAGTTAGTTGTTGGGCTAGTTGGCATTCTAGATTTAAGGACATAGTTTTCAGCGCAAAGGCACGCGGCCAAAGGAAAGAAAAAGAAGGAAGACTATAGGGACGAACACAGCGCTGACTCACAACTGTTTATTTTTCGGCGCACACAAGAGTTAACAGTTGTGAGTAAGCGCTATGTTCGTCCCTATAGTCTTTCTTCTTCTTCTTTCCTTTGGTCGCGTGCCTTTGCGCTGAAAACTATGTCCTTAAATGTACTGCTACCGTTCTGCGCATCCGCGAGTTTCATCTGCGCCTCCGCACAGCTTCCCGCCCGCTCGCTCCTTCGACTTGCCGCCGGCCGAACAGCGAGTGATGTCAGCTTCGCAATCACGTGATCGCAACTGCGCCATGCGCTCTTGTTTCTCCCCACCGCTGGTTTAAACCAGTGTTCTCGCCGCCGCCGAGCAGCAACTTAAAAGCGGGTAAATAAGCTGCTTGACACGGTTTAATCTTGATTGTTAATCTAGCCATGAGTGATGCGATGCCTGGGTCGTCGATGTCTACTCTTTCGCAAGCGTCAGGCGGAATCGGACAATCCTGCTGACAGTAGCCCGCCTACAGATATTAGGCCGGTTAACTAGGTTCAGCCTAGTTGAACTCTACTGATTGTCTTCCTGATTTCTGACTGTTCTGTAATAGAGAATTTATTGACTCAATTTCAATTCAGCCTATACTAACTATTTCCCATTCCCCGATTGTAGGGACAACCTCAGGTCAAATTGACCATGATCTCACAGAAGGAAGAATCAAGGCATGTCAGAAATAGCACCTAATTTATTTCGATTTGCTTCTCGTTCCAGTCAGTTTGGTGCACAATGGCGTCGGCATTTGTATCCGGTTAGCCGCGCCACGGCGTGAAAAAAATGAACTGTCGCTCTGGGCGAACAGTAGGAAGCATCAATGGGAAAATTGTCTGTTGATGGCTTCCGTTTGTCACGCATCGTCGGACTAGTTTCCTTATCCTTGTATTGCATTTATTCTACAGATGAAGCAAACTTTATATTTTCTTCGTTTTAATAGAAAAGATAGCACGAGGACTAGCCGGGGAGTGTTAAACTGTTTATTAAAATATTCTGTTCTCGTTATAAAGCATTCAAATCAGTTTCTGTAGAAAGAAGCCAAATGAAGAAGACGATTAGGCCCGACTCAACGGCCCGCTCTGAAGAAGAAGCCCGCTTTCACTGTCTGCGAAGAGACAATGCTGCACAGCTTCAGTCCACGATTTGACATCAAAGCTTTTCCGGTGACTCCAGAGCAACGGAAGAAGCAGACGGATCCTGGCAAGCTGACGGCTGCGACTATTTCTTTCACGGCTGTTGTGGTGGCCCTGCTCGTCTTCCTGTGGGGCCTGTCGCTCAGGGCTAAGCAGCTCAGCTTAAATTTCAAACAGCAGACCCAACCGACCGAGGACACTTTCTGCTGCCTCGCCTTCCTGGAGAGCCTGAGCCTTGACCACAACAAGAGTCCCTGCGAGGACTTTCAACAGTACGTATGCCCACGCCGCCTGCGCAAGGCGTCGACTTTTCGGTGGAACACTTGGAATGCGCGTGAGGCCCTTAGTCACGCTAGAGATCACCCCGAAGCTCTTTCCGGAAAACTGCTTGCTGATTTACAAGTGCAGTGCGAAGCTTTGCTGGATATGGGACCTGTGCATTTCGTCAGAGCAATGACTCCAATGATTTTGCGCGGTGCTGAAGTGCCCAATACTCCGAACGCCGACCATCTCTTGCTCTTGATGGCGTTTCTGTCCCTCAAGTGTCGCATCAAAGCGCCCATACACATCGAGATGGCTACCTCGCACTATCCGACCTTCCAAGTACAAGCGCCGCTCGAAGAATTGGAGTCATCCTTGGCCTTCTTCAACCGCACTTGTCCCGTGTGCATCGGTGAAGTCATTGACTTATTGACAGCGCACACGGGGAACTCTGTACGGCTCAAAGCTTTCTTTGCTTTTGAGACAAGTCTGAAGGGCAGGCTGGAAAGTTCAGTGTCGAGCTGCAACCCTAATTTATTCCGTACATTGGGCGCCCATACAGCGTGGGAGAAATTGTCGACAGACGTATTTAATATTTCTGCCGCTGACGTTAGAATTGAATGCGCAACTAGGCCAAGTCGTATCTATGCGGCTTTCGAGCGTTACGCGTCAGCTGACGTCAGATCAATAGCTTTGACATCTGTTGTTGTGCACGCTCTAGCATCGATCTACCAGAGATTAACAACGACCAGCGTAGCAGACGGACCGGACAGTCCTTTGGGCCGCTGCTTTTTTCAAGACTTCCCCAACATATGGAGCAACTTCTATGCGGAAATGTTGGTGTACGTGTCGAAGAACAAACGTATCAGAGACATCTTCGTCAAGGTTACCGCCTCACTCCACCGCGTAGCCGCAAACCTTATTCCACCTAAAGACTATGGAGCACTTTTGTCTCACGTACAAGAGCTGAGCCCATTTTTACCGTTTAATGTCTTGCCACGCAGCTTGCGGCCTCCTCCTACACCTGAAGACAATTTCAGTGACCAGTTCCTTCTCGTGAGCAATTACGAATTCCGTTTAGAGACCAGCAGAAGGCGCCGGCACTTCCCTAATACCCTGTTGACGGGCTACTCCGTCTTCGTTTCGGAGCCGTGGGCAGTCTTCACTCCGCTCGCATACCCCCTGGTCGACGACTCCAATGAGCAGGAGAGTATTATGAACCTGCCTGTTGTCGGCGTACCACTGGCCAAAGCGATATGGTCCTTCCTGTTCGACAAAGAGCCCCAGTGGCTCACCGCCCTGCTAGACGACAAACAAGATTTCTCTTCGTGCCTTCACAACGGCGACAGTAACTTGACGCGACGCAAGGAAGTTCTAGAAACCGTGCTTGCACTGCGCACAGTTCTTCGCATTGTAGACACAGGAGACTGGAACAAGGCCCGAAACGTGTCCGTGGAGTGGCAGGACGTGACCGCGAGCAGCATTTTCTTCCTCAGGCTTGGCGATTCGGAGTGCGACAGGAACGATAAGAGCACCTGGTCTATTTTG
Source organism: Amblyomma maculatum (assembly GCF_055883805.1). Lineage (NCBI taxonomy): Eukaryota > Metazoa > Arthropoda > Arachnida > Ixodida > Ixodidae > Amblyomma > Amblyomma maculatum. The sequence goes on along the minus strand of NC_139344.1, from coordinate 319,569,657 downwards.
AACGCTGCCCTAAGGCTGAGCCTAGAGTTTGCAACTGCTTTCAAGTGCTCGGAGGCGCTTTCTTTAGAGCGCTACCACTGCGAGGTGCCCTACCTCAATACTGGGTTGTCAGAACCATAAGCTCATTCATGGTAGTAATTCTCCACTATTTTTCCAATGTCTGAATACATTTCGACGCCTTTTTGTTCACTACACTTTCCTTGGCGAATTAAAATGCAGATACGCACGCTTTATAATTCTAAATATCATTTTCCAATGGCAATGTAGAATCAGTTCAGTTCAGGCGTTCAGTCGTGTCCGACTCTTCGTGACCCTATGGACCATGTCACGCCACGCTTTCCGGTCTCTCACTATCTTCTTAACATCACATAGCTTCATCTGTAATGCCTCGAGAATGCCATCTAACCGTCGCGTTCGCTGCCTACCCCTTCTCCGGCGACCCTCAACCTTTCCCAACATCAAATCTTTCTCCAGCGACTCCTCTCTTCTCATCAAATGACCAAAGTAGCTGAGCTTTAACTTTAGAATTTGACCCTCCAATGAGCAGTCAGGGTTTATGGTCGACAATATCGACTGATTTGATCTTCTGGCAGTCCAAGGAACTCTTAAGAGTCTTCGCCAGCACCACAATTCAAACGCGTCAATTCTTCGGCGGTCAGCCTTTTTCACAGTCCAACTCTCGCATCCATACATCACAACTGGAAAGACCATAGCACGGGTTATACGGATCTTGGTTGGCAGACTAATGTCTCTGCTCTTTACTAGGTGGTCAAGGCTAACCATTGCTCTCTTTCCCAGAAGCAGGCGTCTCCTAATTTCATGGCTGCAGTCTCCTTCCGAGGTAATCTTGGCGCCCAAGAACAGAAAATCTGTCACAGCTTCCACTTCTTGTCCATTGATGCTCCAGGACTTGATAGGGCAAGACGCCATGATCTTCGTCTTTTTAATGTTCAGTTTAAGCCCAAACTTCTCACTCTCTTCTTGTACGCGCATCTAAAGTCTCTTGAGTTCCACTTCACTTTCTGCCATTAAAGTGGTATCATCCGCATATCTAAGGTTGTTGATACGTTTTCCAGCAATCTTCACTCCAGCTGAAGACTCGTCCAGACCGGCCTTTCTCATGATGCACTCTGCATATAGGTTAAATAGGCAGGGCGACAGTATGCAGCCTTGCCTCACCCCTTTCTCAATCGGAAACCAATCAATAAGACCATGCCCAGTTCTGACTGTGGCCTCCTGCCCTTCATAAAGGTTCCTGAGGAGACAGATGAGGTGAATTGGAACTCCCATCTCTTGGAGAGCTTGCCACAATCTGCTGTGATCTACGCAGTCAAACGCTTTCGCATAATCAATAAAGCAGAAGTAAATGGGTTTCTGGAACTCTCTTGCTTTTTCCATGATCCAGCGAAGGTTGGCAATTTGGTCTCTAGTTCCTCTGCCCTTGCGAAACCCAGCTTGCACGTCCGGAAGCTCCCGATCCACATACTGCTGCAGCCTACCTTGCAGGATTTTTAACATCACCTTGCTAGCATGCGAAATAAGCGCGATCGTGCGGTAGTTGGAACAATCTTTGGCACTGCCTTTCTTTGGAATGGGGATGTAAACTGACCTCCTCCAATCCTGTGGCCACTGCAGGGTTGTCCAAATCTTTTGACATAATGTATGCAGTGTGTTAACAGCGTCGTGGTTGAGGTTTTGAAGCAACTCAGCTGGAATACCATCAATTCCGCTAGCTTTGTTCTTAGCAAGGCTGGCTAAGGCCCATTCAACTTGCGATACTTGCGATAGTCTAGAAATTAATAATTTGTGAAATGATGCCACTATGGCCTGTAGCTCTGCTTCCAAATGCAATCACTTTAAGCCATCGAGTTCAGTTCCATGAAGTTATAGGATGGCTGGTCGGCGGCTACGTTCTGCACATATATCATGTGCATTTTTCATAGCGACATGAAGTTATAGGATGGCTGGTCGGCGGCTACGTTCTGCACATATATCATGTGCATTTTTCATAGCGAATATAGAATAAACCAAACCACACAGTCAATGCTACTGGCCGCCTTGGAATCCCAGCGCTTAGTTTTAAGAGCTCACAGTACCCAATTTATGGGCGAGAACATTGCGAGGACGTAGCAGGGCAAGTTACATCTGTCACTCCAGAGGAAAATGTGCAGTATTTGTATGTTTCCAGCATTCTTGTATGCTTCTAGCTACGAGGAGCCCAACGAAAAGGCCTCATTAAATTGAGGGCAGCGCAGCCAGTAATTAAAGGTAAATGTTAGGGCGTAGTCTACGACTCGAAGAGAGTGGGCTGGATGAAATGTGAACGCGAGTGAATGGTACTCTGGCGTAAATTAAACAAGGAGGATGGAGTATATGAGCAGTGCGTTTCATAAGGATATCAGATAAGTCGTGGTCACAGAGTAAAAAAAAAACACGACAGCGGATCCTCGCTTGCGTACATGCACTTTGCGAATGGCTTCATCGCAGTTCCTTACTTTGGGCCTGTGTATCTCACAGATACTCTTTAGCATGCATTCGTAAGCTACATAATATTATGTGAAATACCGCCGGACATAGACAAGCATCTCCTAACAAAGCTGTGTATGAACCTTCCAGCGTTCCCTAGGGGTGCACGTCTGTCTCGGAATGCAAGGGCTCTGGCTAGTTAGATTCCCTAACCGGTCCATCTCAATTCAGCAGCCCATTTGTCAACTCCTGCCAATCCGGACATGTCGCATGGCCACGTGACGTCGCGCAACCTAACGTTCAATCTGTGTCCAGTCGTGACAGCTAGCAGCTACCACCTGCTAGACCAATGCCCTTGATTTTTCGTTCAAAACGCCGACAGCGGAATTCCTTTGAAGCGAGCCAATTGAAGCTGTCGCGTTAAAGGCCTCATGGTAAAGAAATTCCGGAGTCAGCTTGCGCAAATTATCACCCAGTCAGTTCCGTCTGGGCTCTTAGTCTGCTGGGGCAAAAGCGCAGGCTGCGCTCAGTAAAGGCATATTCTGCACCCTGTCCAAATTTTTCAACAACAAAAAAGAAAATGTCTGCATGGTTCAAAAACGAAGAAGCGCGGAGAGAGAAATCACTTCGTCGTTAAATTAAAGGCGAAAACTGTAAACTGTGATGGCGGTTGCTCGAAAGCATTACTGTTGGGCGAACTCACGAAAAATTATTTATATGCCGATAAAGCGAAACTGTCAGCGTTCACCTGCATGCAAACTTAATTTCAACCTTTACAAATATGTTTTCTTCTTGAACTGGGTCATTGGTAATAAACTTTCGCCTGCATGCATTTAAATGAGCCTTAAGAATCTATTCCCGAACTCACAGTGTATTCACTTTCTGCCACTGCGCGTCTAAACAAAGTATTTAACCCGCAAGTGCGTCCTGTCTCAGATGGGTAACAGAAACAAATAGTCTCATTTTAGTATTGCTGTCTTTTCATGCGGCACTAAATTTTCAAGTGCGCATCTTCTTCCTTTATTTTTTTTTTTTACTTCTAAAATATGCATCTTGCCTCTCCGATCCACGAAGGCAAAGTAGTTATATATTGACCATGACTGTCTTGTTCCACTTGTTTGTTTTTGTTTTCCTTCGTCCGCAGAGTACACTCGCTGCAATACCGAGTATTTTCATATTTAGCTCGCCCACAGACGAGGCTGTACTCTATTGTGATTTAGTTGATGTTTTTTTTTTTACCTGCGCCTATGTGCAGGGTCATGTACCGTGGAGGCTAGGGTAGTAATGTATTAAAACGGGTGAAACAAATGCAAGTACCAGCAGCTGCCAAATGTTTTCTAAGTTGCACGCCAAAACTTTGGCCGTGAACGTATTTCTGGAAAAAAAAGAAAGAATCCTCCTCCCTTGGGATGCAGATTGATTGGCAAGCAGCTGGAGATAATAGATAATGTATTCTTACATTGTTAGGAAGCTGTGTACTTATGGGACGTGTTCAGAGGAACAGTAAAGAAAGACCTTCCACTGAACCCGGACTGAATACGATTTCTCTCTGTAGAAAAAGACGAGGGAGTGTCTTATAATGCTGACTGACCTCTCAGTATTTGGCGTCCGAAAATGGCTGGATACCATTGTGAACCATGACGCAAGACAAGCCCACATCTACTTGCCCGAAAGCATGCACTGGCTTGCGGGAACACAGAAAAGACCACATAAAGTTCCTGGATGGCTCTTAAGAAACTGATGCTTCCGTTGTCCCGAGAGAATTTTAATATTACGGAGACAGGTGTGACTGTTTGATTATCAAATCATCAAATACAAAGCGGTCATTGTAAATGTTATTTTGTATTGTATATATTGTGTCGACGACACGCAATAAAGAAAAAAAAGAAGCTCCATACTCCAAGTAGAGCCCGCAAAAGAAGACGAAAAGGATTGCCAGTACAATGCGAGTGTACGAGAGGGCTCCGCTGACGACTACTCGTCTAGGGAAAGACTCGACGATGAGTAGCAACTCACAGCCGAGCTTTCCCGAAGCCATCCCTCCACCCAGCGGGCGGCCAGCGCCCACTCTACGTAAGCTCACCGCTGTGGCGGTATCGTGCGTGGCCATCGGCGCAGGGTGCATCCTGTTCCTTTGGGTTATGTCGCATAAAATGCAGGAGTTGAAAGTCGGCATTAGGAGAGCGACACCTGTACCATTGGAGGAGCTCTTCTGTTGCGCCGCCTTCCTGGAAAGCCTAAGCGTCGACCGCAACCAGAGCCCATGTGACGACTTCCAAAGGTACATCTGTCCACGCAATGGGACTTTGCCTTTCCGTTGGAATACGTGGAGAGCCCGAGAAGCTCTGATTCATTCTCGAGACTACCCCAAGGCGCGCTCCGGAAAGCTGTTGGACACCCTGCGCGCGCAATGCGAAGCGCTACTGGAATACGGGCCCAAGCAATTCGTGAAAGAGATGACCACCGCCATTCTGCACACCACCGAGGTGCCCCACTCCGCGAACGCCAACCAACTGCTGCGCTTTATGGCGTTCGTTTCGCTCAAGCTGCAGGCCAAGATGCCGATACACATCTCCATCGTGGGCTCGTTCTACCCTACGGTCCAAATTGAAGTCCCTCTGGCGGATCTTGCCTCCACCTTCTCGTTCTTCAACTACACCTGTCCTGAATGCATCGACGACGTCCTAAGTATGGTGCAAAATCACACGGGAAACTCAACACACCGAGCAAATTTCTTTGCCTTCGTGACAAACGTCACTCAGCACCCGGACAGCGGCATATCGGCTTGCGGACCAAACTTATTTCGGTCGCTAGGCGTCTTAATGGCCTGGGAGACGCTGATGCGAGACATTTTTGAAACTTCCATCCAACAGGTTCGGACGGTCTGTGCTGATCAACCTGGTCTCATCTCTGCAGTTTTCAAAAATTTCGCGACTAATGACAACCTTGCCCTTACTTTGTCATCAGTGATTGTGCATGCTCTTGCATCGATATACCAGGAAGTAAGTGCAAATGGCACTTCCATCTCGGCTCACAACTTCGAGAACCGTTGTCTACTTCTAGCAGGCTTCCCGAACATATGGACCAACTTCTACTCTGAAGTGGTAGTTACTTCAAGCAAGAACAGGCATATGAGAAAAATCTTCGCAAGAATTATCACGGCGCTGAAGGCTACCGCTTCTGCCCTCCTTCCCCTTGAAGACGACGCTATGGCGATTCATATTCGGAACCTTATTCCGTATTTTCCATATAGTACTGCCCCAGACGACGTTACCCCTCCTATACTTTCGGCGAATTTCAGCTCGAGTTTTCTCCTGATGAAAGACTACGAATATCGACTTGACATGAATTGGAGACACAGGCGTTTTCCCATGTGGCTAGTGAATGACAAGGCAGTGTACTTGTCCAATCCTTATGTCGTCGTGACACCTTTGGCCTTCGCCCTCCTTGATGTCCAAAATAAGCGCAAGGACCTCATGAACCTGCCAGTGGTCGGCGTTCCAATGGCCAAGGCTATCTGGTCTTACTTGTTTCAGAAGGAAAATAAGTGGCTTAATGCCATACTCAAAAACTACAGTGCGAACACATCTTGTCTGCCCGGAAACAGGGAGAACCGGTCAGAACGCAAGAATATGCTCGAAACCATGCTTGCACTGCAAACAGCTCTCAATGCTGAGCGTACTGATTTGTGGAATAAGTTCATAAATGCATCCGCTCACTGGCAACATGTCACCCTCGGCCACATCTTCTTCCTCAGAATGGGCAACTCACTTTGCGACGGCAGAGACAGTGACATTTGGCGACAACTTAATATTGTGCTGCGACAGAGTTCGTTATTCTCAGGGACCTTCAAGTGCCCAGATTATTTCAAGGCGAATGAGTCGCACTGCCCCAGTATTGTTGTTCGCAGTGGTGCCTTCTGAGGAAATAAACCTTCAAACTAGTTTTGATACTCTTGAAGCCGGTTGGTAAACTATTGTTTATTATTTTATATATGGCCTTAACGTTTTTCTCTCCTCTCTTGCTATTTTGTTTTTCTTTAAGTAAAACCAATCTGAACTCCGTCCCTAGTGCGTGCCACCTTAGAGGGTTAACTGATGTAGCGAAATGGCTGATTTGCCACTTTGTTACACAGTCGGTGAGGCGCTCTTTTGAACAAAATGATACCTTATAGTTAAACGCAGGCAGCGCAATACCCTCCTTTGCACTTTTATTTCAGGCTTCCAAAGTTAGGCCAACACACGTTTTGCTACGTTACACATTCTAGGGAGGAAGAATTGCTTCGTACTTCTGCTGTGTAGACACGAGTACATGATATGTGTAAACAAAGACCAACAAACAATAACATTCCGGAAGTCATCAGTGGGATTATCGTTGTCGATTTTTCTACAGAATCAGCTGCCCTGTTTTTAACATGAAGTCTCATTACAAGTAAACCAATGTCTCGTTTGAAGTCACTAATCTGGAGCTCCTTTCTCCAAATGGCATCAACTGCTCAATACTTCAGTCGTGTACGTGAGTTGCGCATCTGCTCTGCTCTGCAAAGTCGGCGCCGAAGCATCCTGATAAATCAACCAAGGGATACGGGGGAATCTGAAATAGTGTGTGGAAAACGTTGTGCTTACCCGCGATCATTTCAGACTTATCTCGGCGCATCTCGTGATAAAAAGTGAGATATAAAGGCGCGTTAAGTGACACCCAGCATTAACAAAAAACACAAGAAAGCTACATGCGCTACAGTCACAGTGATAAGACCGCATGAAATAAAAATGTCAAAGGTTCACGGCAATATTCGCTGTAAAATATACTTGCAACGTCACAGATACATACCTCTTGGCTGATGAAATAAAAGCCGAAATTGCGTAGTAGAATATATGTCAATTTTAAAGTTAATTTAATTTAAACAGATTGAATGCGAATTCTAAGTGAAGACCTATGTTTGGTCACGGCTTACCAAAGAAATGTGCTTGACACCTAAGCCAAGCACATTCTCACTCTGCTTGTCTCAACACCGAAATAACGCAGGCCCATTGATTCTTCTTGGCTGTCATCTGCCCTCGTAACAAGCCCAAAACCTAGACAAGAAATGCCAAGTTGTGCGGCTGTTACCACGTGCAACATGGCTTTGAAATTAAAACAGTATTGAGTAAAATTTGAATGCTGGGTGCACGCTATAGATTTCCTGCAGACCTTAGAAACTGCTCGACGCGATCGCGGTAAGAATAAGTCATATCCTGCAGCGCGCAGGAAGAGTAAGCTGCCAATATCAAACTCTTAGCGTCCCATATACCGCAAGGCTTTACAATTTTATCAATTACAGACCAAAATATTCTCATTCAGTTATGCGGCACTCGCGAATGACGGCCTATAAATGGCGCCAGTTGGGATGTCTAGGAAAACGGCATGATACATAGAAGTGGATCTGTTGTCAAAATGGCTTCGGCCTGCACTGGTGATGTGAGTTCACACTGAAATATGTGCAGCGCCAGTTGTAGAAGGTTCTTGACCTATTTCACGACCAGCATCGTCCAGAACGGTGCACAGGTTCATGTGTGCTCAGGGTTATGCATCGGTACCAAACTGGGCAGATTTACCTTTGCACTGATCTGCACTTGTGTGTCTCAGTAAAATGAGGCCAGAGCAGGTGAGCACGCCGAATGAACGATGGTAGATTGTAGATAGAATAGTCAAAAATGGAATCTTATTATGCAAGTCATGTCATGAAAGCGGCAAATAGAAGTTGGTGTCTCTGTGCCCTGAGAATATCGTAACGTCATCTGCGCTTTTAATCTTTGCTTGCACGTGTCTACTGATGAAAGCATAAATAAAAGCCATCTTCATAAATTGCAAGCCACTAAATATGAAAAAATCGAAGTACGGATAACTCAGCAGCTCTTACTATGTTTACATCCACAGAGTTACTGAAACCAAACAGCTGCAAGAACGGAACTCTAAAAACAGTCTTGAGTGGGAATCGGATTACTTAATATTGAAAGGCCTCAGACGAATTTTAAGGCAAAACAAAAATGTCATAAACTCCAACTCGATCCTAACATTGATTGACGTTGTACGGCGTGTAGCCGTGGCGGCGTTCAAAAATGCTTTGAGCCGTGACATTTCAGAACCAGAGCCAGTGTTATGGTGACAGTTAATGCCTCTTATTTTGGCTTATACTTTTTCTCTGTCCCTCGCTCTGCCGCCTTTGAGAGGCATAACATCACTGCTGCTGGCTGTCGTTAGAATTAACCGTGGTTGTTTTTCTTTAACATTTTATTTTTATTCAGCAGTTTCCTCGAAACACTTATGCAGATGCTTCAAGTGAACGGTTCTAGCCTGGATTGATCGACAACGTCTCAATTCTCGTGACAGTGCAGCCAGCAGCAAAAGCAGCTGGAAGGCGTGCATCTCGAGTTCTTTTTTTTTTTCTTTTGTGTGCCAGGGCTTACTGATGTTTTAAAATGCTACGCTTGTCAAATTTCAAAACTTAGAGGGGAACTCGGCGGGGCATACCATACTGAGGTACTGGCAACTGCCTGAAAGCACGGGGTTTGCTCGATGGCAAACTCGAGATGAACGTGTCGAGCATGCGCGACGTCGTCTGTCAGCTACAGCCCTTGACCTTGCTGCTCAGCCCGGAAGCAAAATAGCATCGTGTTCGCTGCTGCTTGACCATTTAATGGCTGCAGCGGCACACACAAACACACACACACACACACACACACACACACACACACACACACACACACACACACACACACACACACACACACACACATTTCATTTCATTTATTTGTCCCTTAAAGGCCCGAAGGCATTACATAAGGGGGGGGGGGGGGGCGTACATACAGGTTGGAGGGTAGTAGCAGATTATATATATAAACAAGCGCTTGACCGAAAGAGTAAATGAGCTTGAACAATATAGCCGCCTGAACAACTTGGAGATAAAAGGTGCGGACTCAGATGAAAGCCCAGTGGACATTGTAATGAAAATTGGGGAACTAATTGACGAGCCTGTCTCTGAAGCGGACATCGACACGTGCCACACGGTTCCGACACAAAGTTCCGAGACCAATATTCTGGTTCGATTTGTGAAAAGGGACAAGCGACATGCCTTTCTCTACAAAGCCAGGAAACAAAGGGTTTCAAACGATAAACTTGGTTTTTCTGGGAAAGAGCCAGTGTTTGTTAATGAGCACCTCACACAAACCAACAAAAAGTTGCTCGGAGCTGCTAATGCGCGCAAAAGGCAAGTAGGATGGAAATTTGTTTGGACCTCTGGATGTAAGGTTCTTGCGCGCCAGAATGAGACGGGGGATGTGCTGAGGATCCGTGATCTGTCTGATTTGGAGAAGATGACTGAATAATCTGTGCATCGGTAGAGATATATCGTTGTTGATATTTTTCCATGGACTTTGAACCCTCATGTCAGTATTATAATAATGATGCTTTCAACCTACTGTTTGGCCCAGACAAAACTAGATTTTCTGCAATTCATATCAATGCTCGTAGTATGAAGAATAAAAGCGATTGCCTCACGTTGTTTTTGGAATCTTTAAATTTGATGCACTTTTGTTTACTGAGACCTGGCTGACTTGTAATGACGATCATGTTTCGTTTCCTGGTTATAATTACAACGGTTTACATAGGCCAAGTGGCAGATGCGGTGGTGTTGCAATTTATGTAAAAAACTGTTATGCGCACAGCATAATAGAAGATTTTTCAATTATGACGCCAAATGTTGAATGTTTGGTAATAGCATTGCCCCACATTATGGTTGCTACAATATACAGACCACCTGCTGGCAGCAGATCCCACTTTTTCCGGTTCTTGGAAAATCTAATGGAATTCCTGAGTTCCACCAAGCTTCCTTTTGCTCTTATGGGTGATGTTAACATAAATATAAGTTCCGATGATAACATTTCATGGGAACTAAACAGTATCATTCATACATATGCGTGTTCTAACAACATAACCTTAACGACAAGAATAACTCCAACTACTTCTACCTTGCTAGATATCTGCGTTACAAATGTGTTAGTTTCTGAAGCCGTGTTTGGTGTGTTGACTACTGACATCAGCGACCATCTACCTGTTTTTGTTTTGTTCCTCTTAGAATGCATAAGCAAAACATTTCCGCGTTTTCTTATAAGGTCAGAGATATAAATGAAAGATCTCTCGATAAATTCAAATTACTCATCGAGGGTGCTTCTTGGGATAATATATATGAGATGAGCGATGTAAATGAGGCATACGAAGGCTTCATTCACAAATTTCTTGCATATTATGACGAAGCACTTCCGCTGAAAGACAAAAAGGTGAAAAGTAAGAAGTTTAGAAAACCATGGATCACTAAAGCGCTATACGAGAAAATTAAGATAAAAAAATAAGATGTACCATAGATTTATTGAGACTAAAAATGCTGATATTTTTACTGAATACAAGAAATACAGGAATAAATTAAATAAGGAGCTAAAAAGTGCCAAATCCATTTACTATGTTGATCGCTTTTCACAGCTGCGTAATGATGCACGAAAATTGTGGCATCAAGTAAATAATTTACTCAATAGAAAAACGCGCTCCGATTACTTAGAAGTAACTACCAGTAATGGGATAATGGCTGGCACCGACTTAGCCACAGCTATGAATGAGTTCTTTGTTAACGTTGGCAGCGCAGCTTTCAATAATCCAGTCTCATGTACAACGTACTCAAATTTAATTAATCCATTACCAAATTCTGTTAACTTTTATTCTGCAACTACAAAAGAAGTCAATGATTTAATTAAAAACTTGAAAGATAACGCATCGGCAAGGCATGATGATATCAAAGCATCGCCACTAAAACACGTATCAATGCTTATATGTGATGTCCTGACGTATATCATTAACCTAATGCTTCAAACTGGAACGTTCCCTAATCAGTTAAAGATAGCTAGAGTATGCCCGGTACATAAAGGTGGAAATAAGAATGAAATTTCTAATTATCGTCCAATTTCCATATTGCCCGTATTATCCAAAGTGTTCGAGGGAGTAATCAATACTAGGCTCGAAAAGTTCTTTCACAAGTACAGCATTATAACCAGCTCTCAGTATGGGTTTGTGAAGCGAAGGTGCGCTGAACAAGCATTGTTAACCATAAAAGAAAAAATAATTGATAATATTGAATGTCGGAAATATACCCTTGGCTTATTCCTGGATTTTCGAAAAGCATTTGATTGTGTACAACATGATATTTTATTAAGTAAATTGGCTGATTATGGAGTCCGTGGTGTGCCACTAGATTTATTAAGAAGTTATCTGTGGAACAGGCTACAGTTTGTACGAGTTAATAACTGCTGCTCTACTAGCATGGTTATACGGCAAGGTGTTCCCCAAGGATCAATTTTGGGACCAATGTTATTTATAGTGTATATTAATGATATCACAAATATTCCTAACTCACCTGATTTGATCATGTACGCGGATGATACCAATATTTTTTTTACCAACTGTGCCTTGTCTAGATTAGAAATTACGGTCAATGAATATTTAAACAATTTAGAGATTTGGTTGACGGCAAATAAACTCAGTTTGAATCTTAATAAGACTACCTACATTATATTTAGGCCAATCAACACTACTCTTCAATGTAGTATAGTAATTAAATATAACAGCAACGTTATAAAGCAAGTTACTAATCACAAGTTTCTAGGCGTTTGGTTCAATGAAAACCTTTCATGGAATACGCACATTTTAAATTTAGTAAAATACTTGAGTAGAATTGTAGGATGTCTTTACAGAATTTCTAATTTGGTACCCGTTTGGTTAAAAATTTCAATTTATTATGCTCTTTTTTATTCCAAACTAACATACTGTATTCTCATATGGGGAACCACAACTTCTACAAATATTAATAAGTTGCTTGTTCTTCAAAAAAAAAAGCTCTTCGAGCTATTGAAGGTTATTACGGTATACCGCGCGACTTGCCTACAGAACCCTTATTTAAAAAATATGCCATATTAGCCGCCAGTCAGATTTACTACTTTCGTCTTCTGCAGTACATTCACCATAATAGGCTGTATACTACTCTACCTGATAGATCTACAGTAACGTATGACCTGCGAACACGAAAAAAACTTGTACCTATTACCCGAACCAACTATGGAAAACAGAAATTAACTTTTCAGGTGCCATCCCTAATCAACAACACACCAAATGTGGAATTTTCATTGACACCTAGGGTATTTAAAAAGAACTTAAAACAATATTTAAATGAATATCCCCTATAATTGCAATGGTGGTAGTAACTGTATTTTTCTCATATGTAATCTTTTTTGTGTAAATATTTATGTTATTGACAGCGTGATCTGTTGATTTGTATATATCCAATGAACACTGCATGTATGCATATCTTTTACATATCGTATATAAGTGTTGCATAATGTTTTTTTTTTTTTACTTTATATACACTAGAGGTGTGTGCTGTTGTCTGTTGTTATCTGTTTTGGGAGCCAAGGCCCAGTCAGGCTTGCCGCCTTTTGCCTTGGCTTCCCCTTTCTTGTAAAAGAAAGAAAGAAAATAAACTCCAACTCCAACTCCAATATATATATATATATATATATATATATATATATATATATATATATATATATATATATATATATATATATATATATTGGGTATATACATATATATGTATATATATATATATGTATATACCCAATACATATATATATATATGTATTGGGTATATATACATATATATATATATATGTATATATATATATATATCTGCATGCGGCCGGCCGCTGCACCCTGTTCTAAATAAAGTTGACTGTGGTTTAGCTCTCGGTAACCCTAGTTGAATTGCGAAAGCAACGGCTGCATGGCTACGCTTGTGGTTGCAGCTTGTGGTTAAGCGTTTGGTTTAGCTCTATTGTATAGACAAGACAAACTGCTCAGGTAACGACTAGGCTTTTATTCTTTATACCAATGATGACGCTGCGATGATCAGTAAAATAGTGGGACTTGTATGGTTTCCACTCTGCTTATAGCGCGCTCTGTACCTGCCGAGGCTCTGTGTAAAGCCAAGTCTAAACTGCTTCCCCAATGTGTGGTGTTTTGAGGTTGGTGTTGGCTCAACTCGAGTAGAAACCACTCCTCTGCAGCTTGAACGAAGGCGGAGTTCTTGCCTTTAATAAAGTCCCCCGTCACGACAATTCAGTCGACTAGGCATTCCGGTAGCCAGAACGTCCAACGCAGTTTCAACGCTGGCCTGGGGAGATATATACACCCCCGGTGCAGGGGCACCGCCAATAATACATGGATGGTAATATATGACTATCCGACTCGTCAAGTGCTTTTCTGAAGGAGATGACACATGATTTCCTTCTCGGTTTGTTTCGCTCGCTGTCAGCGGCGAGTATTGAAAAGTACTCTCCACTTGCGTAGATACCTTGAGCAAGAGCTCGTGACCATCTTAAATCAAGCCTTGTCAGATTCGACATCAGAAATTGCATGCCCAAACGGGCTCAACATTGCATTTTTTTTTTTTGCAATTCATTGCTGAAGTCATTTTCATCTAAAACAGTTATTTTGTTTTATTTCATCACTCGCGCTTCACAAAAAATCCCTTTTTTTTATTTTTTTTATAGCTTCTTTATTCTTTAGCAGGCTTTCGAAGCACATCACAGCGCCTGCCACCGTTTTTCAGCGTACAGCATAAGGGTGGTCTGATTTACCACTGAGCACTCCCGCTGCTTCTTTTCGAAGTGAGCAGATATCCGGTGAGAAATATGTATTTGACAACATATTTATATTTCTTAATAACTTCTTGAATAGTCGTAAGCTTAGTTATCCCACACGAAATTAAGTTAGGTACTTGGGCACAGCATCCCATCTATAGTGACGGTGGGGTATTGCTGGCTTACATGCGCCCATGCCGCCTTCTTGTTGCTAGCATTGTCTGCAATCAACGCAAAAACTTTCTACTTTCCAAGCTTTTCTATCCTCTTGGAAATTTCTCTCCTGTATGCTCTCCAGGGTTTCTGTTGTTCGGTGTTTCCACGGAACAATGAAACAATGTGTCGGATGTTGTGACCACAAACTTCGTGACTCTTTTTCCTTGCACATTTGTCCAGCTTTCGGTAGGTAACGAAAGGCTTTCCGCACAGCTAATTTTCTTTTCGACTCCTGTGATTGCACGAAGGCATTCGGCCTTCAAAAAGCTCCCACTGAGTGAGTGTCTTCACGGCGGTACGAATGCCCGCCATAAGTTTAAAAATTCGCGCCAGTAACTGTTCTGCGTCTGTGATAAAACTGCCTCACTTGAGTACATTGCTCGTGTCAGTATTTCATACAGCGTGCTATTAAGGGGGGGGGGGGGGGGGGGGGGGGGGGGCAGAGAAACGCTTATATAGAGGCGTACGAAGTGACTTGTCTGCCAGCTTATACCTTGGGCGCGCCATGTAACATTTTCTGATGACGAATTCTCAGGCCTCATAAGTTCAATAAAATAACTTTTGGAGCGGCTGCGCTGAGATGAGGCGCCTGACTTGTCATTGTGCATGCGTTTTGAAGTAGATTTAATTTGCAGGGGATGTTTCTTGCAGTTCACAACGCGGCTTCGTAAGCTCGTCGCATTAGGAAACTCATTCTTGATACAGTAGAAATAGCACATCACCGGTAGCTTGCTGCTATTCAACATTTCAAAGTTCGCCCAAATGTTAAAATGAAGTCTTACCATAGGGTGTCTCTCTCCCGAAATGCAGAACAGCGCGCGTTAACAGTTTCAGCTCTCTATTCTTACAGGGGCTCAACTTCCCATAGCGTTCACGTATTGAAAGACGACGGTTTGGTTGGTCTAAAATTTTAAAGTATACGCGTCGCTAGCGGTTACACTCGAGGGCACTAGCGTAAACTCTGTTCAAATAGCAGAAGTAACGACTGTAAGAAAAAACATAGAAACCGTGAATAGTAACTAATAAAGAAACCGTGAACTAATAACTAATAAAGAAACCGCGAACCAATAAAGAAACCGTGAAATAACTCTTGAAAACAACTTTTACAACACAATTAAAGATGCTTTGATATAACAGCATCACAGTTAACCGAAAAACGAATGAAGAAAAAAATATATGACCTCTTCAAATGCCTGCAGTTTATTGGTAACTTCCAGATGGCACGAAAATTTGTCTAACGGCAGTAAAGTAGCCCCTGGGGCTGGACATTTTTTGAAGTGAAATTCTGCATGTGGTAAGATGAAATAGCTCTGACTGAATACCACCATATGCAAACAATGTTGCCAAGCCAGTAATACATAACGTTTTGAACCATTAAAAAACTCATCTATATATTTTTAAACCAATTAAAAGTGCCGCGATATATGCACGAGCAGCAAAAATCTATGAAAAAAGACTGTCTGCTGTTTGTAGGCCGCTATACATCTCTAAAAATAAAAATAATTGATATTTTTCACACTTTTCAAATAGTTCAGGAAAAAAACCTTTTCCTTCTTTCCAGCCCTGAAACGTTCTGGACATTGTACAGGCCTATGCACGACAGAATGAAGAAAATTGGTTGAAACGCATGATAACAGCCAAAAGATCACTGAACCAATATGAATACAAAACACAAGGCAGTAGCAACAAATATGATCAAGGCAGTATCTGGGCGCACATTTTACATAGATATTGCGAGTGGAACATATTTCAAAGGCATTTATTGATAGACATCAAAACCATATTACAATGTTCAAACGGAAACGTGATACTCATGCTACTCTTGTAACAGAAGAATAAACAGCGTCTAATTTTATGACTTCACATTGCATTGACGATATACGATTGTACATCGTCTCTCGTGCACGTCAGAGCCCGTATTCTGAGTCTGCGCCGTTTTCAGAAGTGCCGTTTTCGCCCTTTCTCCGAGTCGCCTGATTGGCGATACACGAAAACCGGATATCAGTTTGTTTGCGACCCCTTCCGTTTCCAAGGTTTGTTAAAATTAGATGAGTGCGAAAACGGTGAAATCGATACTTCTGAAAACGGCGCAAACTATACGCTCCCAAGAGAACAAAAAAATCTCACAGTCGCATTAGCCATTCACGATGTGGCAGCATTAGATACTTTATATACGTTAATGTTCACCATAATAAATGAAGTTGTTGATTAAAATCTGCCTATATTGCACGTTTAAAATATGGCGGCCACGCATTCAATTTTTGACCCGCCTTATCTGGATTTTGGACTTACTGGCATACGGGTGTACGTTGATGAAAACAACTACGCACAGTGCTAGGAACTGGCAGTTTTACATGCTTAAGGAGGGGTGAAAGCAGCCTAACACAGAAGACTGCGCAGCTGATGTTTCCTTTGCCACGGGTTCGAATCACACTCCCCCATCCCATCACAAGATGCGTGACATCACGCCGTGATGACGATGACAGGTGTTTACGGCATCATTCGTTTGCCCAGGCGACAGCGCATGGCTGTCGAAGGCATCAGTGCGTCGGAAAGTAGGAGCTGGGCCTCACGCTACTGAAGGATACTACCAAACGCACGAGAAACAGAAACAGTATATCGAGGGACACTAATCCTGATCTGCCACTAGCTCGAAACGTGATCAATCCCACATGGCTCATCACCGGGAAAGACCTTAACAGCGACCGCTACATTCTCGCCATTACAATTGAAACCAACTCCCGTAATAAGAAGGCATGCATGGAACTCCTGTAAGCACATTCACTGGGATAAATTCAGGAAATACAAGGAGAATAATTCGCCGTGCAGCATTTCGGTCCAGGATATATGCATAGACGCTCTTAAGCACATCAGTAGCATAGAAACGGACGGGAAGCAAGCTCTCATAAATTCTAGGCTAATGCCCATGTGGGAAGCCAGACACGCCCTCATGAAGAAATGGAAAAAGCAGAGAACTAGCGGAAGCTCAAGCTGCGCATGAAGATCACACCATTTACCTTACACTCCGGAACTTGTATCAGGTATTCGACAACCTTAACGGGCAGTTTGGAAACAAGAACATGTGGAACCGTCTCCGCCACCTCCTTGACCGAGGCCAGTCCAAGACAGTCCACAGAAACGCTATAGACCAGATCATCCATGTATACCCCGGAAGCGGGAAACAATTGATGCCGTCGATACAAGATAAATATGTAAACGCTCGCAAAGATGGAGATTTGTACCCGAACTACAGGGGACGCGACAACCCAACTCTTGACGAGCCTTTTACGGACGCAGAGATCTCGGCCGCACTGTCTCAACTCAAGACAAAATCTGTGCCTGGACCAGATAAATTCAATAATAAGGTGCTACGAAACTTAGATCTAAAGTCGGCCACAGCGCTCACAGATTACTTGAATGAGTGCTGGGAGAGTGGTAGCATGGCCGCTCAACGAGCGGCCATGGTAAGAGACTTCAGCACGCGCTGCATCATATCGGAACTTTTCGCGGCCTTGGGAGGCGATAGTTCGCATACGAGCAAGACGACGTGCTTATCTGCGTACATCTCATTTTCCTTTCTTTCTGCTGGCGTGAAGTATAGGTTTGGGACACATGAGATAATATTACGATGCTCTTCCTTGTATACACTTTAAAAAGAGCCATAGCAACAGCGTAACAAAAACCTTCCCCACCGTGTTTCATTTTCGCAACTGAAATCGGAGTTCCGCTCCATCCACGCTCAACTGCGTTCGATGCAACCTTGGGAAGAATATGATTGACGAGCGAGCGATTCTAGGCAAGCATAACCGCCGAGAGCGTTGTGTACGCGGAGTGAATCCCTACGTTTCTCTATTTCCAGACGTAAAGAAGAAAAATGATCGGAATTACAATGGTGTTGCGCACTCTTCTTTTTGGATCGCGTTAGAACGAACCGTGGGAGTGCGACGGCCATGGTGTCATAGTGTCAGGAGAAGAAAAAAGTAGACGGAAGGTTTCTTTCCAGAGCACAGAAAGTGGTACGGATCTGCACCTCGACGGCTATTCGTCAACCATCAAGCATAATGTAGTCTAGGAAGCTGTACTGCTCTCCTGAAAATGACTTGAAATGACCCCTGAGAAACGATGAAGGAATGGAAAGCGTGTTGAGAATTCCTCTCGAACGGCTTCTTTTTCTTTTCTTCTGAAATTTTTGCTCATGCTGCCAGAGGAGCTACACTTCGCCACGTAATCATCGCGATGGCCGTCCGGCTGCGACAGTGATCGTAAGCGCGATCTTTCGAGATCAGCAGTGGCCATGACGGTAGAAGGGGAAATTGAAGACAGTATATTGATTAAAAAGTTTGCTTTCTTATACATAATTTGAAGCGATATAAATTATTGCGGAAATGCATCCTCTACGGTGCGCCTTTCAGCTAAAATAAAAATTTGGGGTCACCTAAGCTTCGGTTTTAAGGATATGAGGAGACAGTGGTAGTGGCTCCTATCGACGGCTTCTCTTGCAGGTACTCGCTCGCGTACATGCAGTTTACCAGTCGCCTAATAATTACTAATCCCTTAATTTGTTCCTCGATTATCTCACTGATACCCTTCAGCATACTGTCGTAAACTACCGTATTAGGTGAAAGACCCTGACGTAGGCATTAAGCCCTACTTGACCGAGCCATGCAAGTGTACCTGCGTGGCCTATAGAATGGCATGCCTGATTCGGAATCTAAGAGTCGTGGAAGGTTCGATTCTTCTCCCCTTTCCATCTGAATTGTAAACCCCATGTTGGAAGCTGCTGCCAAATCGCTCATGTCGCGTGGTCGCGTGAGGTCGCACAACCCTGCGGCTTAATCAGTGTCCGGACCGGTGAGCTGCCACCGTCGTCTTTCTTCCTTCTGTAATGTATGTGTTTCGCATCTTCTTTCTGTTGTTGTTGTTGTTGTTTTTTAGACTATACCCCTGCTAGCCCTCCAGAGTGTATTGCTATGCCACCTATCAGAGCTATGTCCCCAATTTTGCATTTAAAATGCAGACGCTGACAACCCCGAAGCCGTATTATCTGGACAATGAGGCCTTTAAGAGTGTGACGCAACTCCCCTTTGTCGGCTCCCTTGTAGACCTTCGTTCGCATTTATTCACTTAGCATGCAGTCGTATGATACTCATTAGCGTACACTCTTAAGTTACCACATTATATGAAAGACCACGTAGATATAAATCGCAACTTGAACTAAGCTCTATGAACCTGCCTGCTTGGCCTAAGGGCAACGTGTCTTAACTCTGTTTACAATAAGGTCCTGGAAGGCTCGACTCCAATCTCACCCTCCTATCTCAATGGGGAGGCACAGGTTTGCAGCCCCTGGCAGTGCGGTCATGTCACATGGCGAAGTGTCGTCAGGCAGCCCAACGACAAGTTAGTGCACTGTCGTGTCACCTGCCAACTATCCCCTGCCAGAGCCACGTCCAGGATTTTTCGCTCATAACACCGAAAAAGGTATTTGTCGTCTTGAGTCGTTCAACGTACTGCCCGTTTTCAGCCTCACGCGCCTACATGCAGCTGCAGCTCAAGGCACGCAGTGTTTCCAGAGCATGCCTCATTTGGGTACGCACAAAGAGAACTCAGAACGTAGAGTGGCTGAAGGAGCGGGCAAACCACTTCTATGCCTGCTGGCAGACCTCTCGCAGTTTTTCCTCTGAAATCCCAAATACGACGGAACTTTCCTAATTAACCTCGAGATCTGTACTTTCTTATCCTTAGCGAAATAAAAAGAGCGCGTTAGCAATATAAGTCGCTGGAGTGGAAGGACAAATACTGCTAGTTGTCTCTCTGCCTCTTACATTTGTTTTTTTTTTTTTCTCGAGGCGTCTCGCACGCAGTGTTTGTGCGTATACGAGGCCATATGATTACATTGTCGAGACCTTTAATTAGAGTCGCCGCATCGTCATGCGGCACAGATCCAGTGACGACACGGTTTACTCACCGCGGAAACACGGGCGCAAGCAAACTGAAAGGCAAGCAAGTCGTTCCTCGTCATCCTCTTCGCGGAAAGTGTCCCAGCCAAACAGAGCCTTCAGTGCAATCTGCTATGAGCGCACAACGCTGTCTCTCTTTCACTGTGTGCACACTCATGCCGTCCTCTTGCTCGCATTCCTATGCTGCTTTGGCACAAATCTTTTCTGCTAACTCGCCCAAAAGTGCACTGCATGGGCGTAATTAGATGGTCAATGGCCCTATGTGCTCTGTTCTTCAATGGAGCCGAGATCACATTCTGCCTAATTATGTGGACATACATTTTACCACTTTTTAATGCCTTGAAAGACATTGCCATGATTTGTATTCAGTGTAAAGAGAGAAAGAAGATGGCTACACGATATAAAAGAACACTTAACAAGAGTGAACCCTTGTTCAGTGTTCTTTCATATTGTCACGTTTTGTTATTCAGAAAACAGGGGCAATTAAGGCTACGTATTCAGCTGTTACGGTGAGGCTTTTGTAAAATAACAAAACGAAAGATCCTCCGTTCTGCACAATACGTGTCCAGAAAGAGGGGCATGGAGGTGGACTTATTTTAAATAACGAAGAAAATGTGGACCAAGACTCGATTTCCGTGGATGCCACTACGCATCGCGAGGTGCTTAACACACACACAAAAAAAGAAGGCAAAATTTTCAATGTTCTACGGATGCTACTGATTTTCAATGACGGCTATCGGGAAAGGCATCGGGGATACAGGAAGCATTTTACAGGTCTGAGTTTATAGCGAGAAAGAATCAATCGTAGTCGTCAAGACATTCACGAAGAATCTCTCGAAACTCAGCAGTTTTCTCAAATTTTTAATTTAACATAAAATATCCGCAATAACTAAGTGGTGTTCGCAAGTTGCGGCCGACATAAGGCTAGGTTGTGATATCAAAAAAAGCTAGGCATTACAGAAATCGAAGAAAAATAAATAGTAATGAAATAGTGCACCTAACGTCAAACTGAGAAAAATGAGGCAAGATCGAAGAAGGGAAGGTTTGAATGCAAAACAACGTTTAAGAAAGGCAGTTTGAGCAAATAAACAAAATAATTAAGATGTATGTTGCCATAAATGCTTAAAATAAACTTTATTTTTTCTATGCCAAACTAATTTCTCACGTACCAATCAGGTTGGTAAAATTATGT